>NW_026701388.1:0-35472 GCF_030435755.1 Ochotona princeps | reverse complement strand
CATCAGGCTTCCAAGCAGCTCTCAAGGAAACTCAGTTTTCACACTCTATGCTTAGTGCCCTTTGTAAGTGGCATTATCTAGGAATGAACGCTGGTAGAGCATCCCACACAAACGAATGCTCCAAATGCGGGTTTCACATGCCACCAACTCCACATTCACAGGCACTTCAGCGCCACAGCCGTTTTTCAGATAGCCCTCAATGCAAAGGCTCTAGACGCAAATATTGGTGTGAGAGCTAATTCAATCAAGGAAACACTGCATGTTGGTGAAGGGCATATTGAAGAAGGATCAGCCCGAGTGGTTCTTGTGTGGGAGAACAACTCCATTTGGCTCAACTACACACACCATCAGGCTTCCAGGCAGCTCTCAAGGAAACTCAGTTTTCACACTCTATGCTTAGTGCCCCTTTGAATGCTATTATCTAGGAAATGAACCTGGTAGAGATCACCACATAACGAATGTTCCACATGCGGGTTTCACATGCCACCAACTCCACATTCACAGGCAACTTCAGCGCCACCAGCCGTTTTCAGATAGCCCTCAATGCAAAGGCTCTAGACGCAAATATTGGTGTAGAGAGCTAATTCAATCAAGGAAACACTGCATGTTGGTGAAGGGCATTATTGAAGAAGGATCAGTCCGAGTGGTTCTTGTGGAGAGAACAACTCCATTTGGCTCACTACACACACCATCAGGCTTCCAAGAGCTCTCTCAAGGAAACTCAGTTTTCACACTCTATGCTTAGTGCCCTTTGTGTATGGCTAGGACTGAAATGAAGCTTGGAGAGCATCCCACACAAACGAATGCTCCACATGCGGGTTTCACATTGCCACCAACTCCACATTCACACAGGCAACTTCAGCGCCACAGCCGTTTTCAGATAGCCCTCAATGTAAAGGCTCTAGACGCAAATATTGGTGTGTGAGAGCTAATTCAATCAAGGAAACACTGCATGTTGGTGAAGGGGCATATTGAAGAAGGATCAGCCGAGTGGGTTCCTTGTGGGAGAACAACTCCATTTGGCTCACTAACTTCACACACCATCAGGCTTCCAAGCAGCTCTCAAGGAAACTCAGTTTTCACACTCTATGCTTAGTGCCCTTTGAAGTGCATTATCTAGGAATGAACCTGGGCTAGAGCATCACCCACACAAACGATATGCTCCAACATGCGGGTTTCACATGCCACCACTCCACATTCACAGGCAACTTCATGCGCCACAGCCGTTTTCAGGTAGCCCTCAATGCAAAGGCTCTAGACGCAAATATTGGTGTGTGTGAGAGCTAATTCAATCAAGGGAAACACTGGCATGTTGGTGAAGGGCATATTGAAGAAGGATCAGCCGAGTGGGTACTTGTGGGAGAACGAACTCCATTTGGCTCACTACACACACCATCAGGCTTCCCAAGCAGCTCTCAAGGAAACTCAGTTTTCACACTCTATGCTTAGTACTCTATGTGTGCCATAGGACTAGAATTGAAGCTTGGTCAGCATCCCACACAAACGAATGCTCCACATGCGGGTTTCACATGCCACCAACTCCACATTCACAGGCAACTTCAGCGCCACAGCCCGTTTTCAGATAGCACCTCAATGCAAAGGCTCTAGACGCAAATATTGGTTGTGAGAGCTAATTCAATCAAGGAAACACTGCATGTTGGGTGAAGGGCATATTGAAGAAGGATCAGCCGAGTGGTTCTTGTGGCGAGAACAACTCCATTTGGCTCACTACACACACCATCAGGCTTCCAAGCAGGCTCTCAAGGAAACTCAGTTTTCACACTCTATGCTTAGTGCCCTTTGAGTGCATTATCTAGGAATGAACCTGGTAGAGCATCCCACACAAACGAATGCTCCACATGCGGGTTTCACATGCCACCAACTCCACATTCACAGGCAACTTCAGCGCCACAAGCCGTTTTCAGATAGCCCTCAATGCAAAGGCTCTAGACGCAAATATTGGTGTGAGAGCTAATTCATATCAAGGAGAACACTGCATGTTGGTGAAGGGCATATTGAAGAAGGATCAGCCGAGTGGTTCTTGTGGGAGAGAACAACTCCATTTGGCTCACTACACACACCATCAGGCTTCCAAGCAGCTCTCAAGGAAACTCAGTTTTCACACTCTATGCTTAGTGCCCTTTGAGTGCATTATCTAGGAATGAACCTGGTAGAGCATCCCACACAAACGAATGCTCCACATGCGGGTTTCACATGCCACCAACTCCACATTCACAGGCAACTTCAGCGCCACAGCCGTTTTCAGATAGCCCTCAAATGCAAAGGCTCTAGACGCAAATATTGGTGTGAGAGATGATTCAATCAAGGAAAACACTGCATGTTGGTGAAGGGCGTATTGAAGAAGGATCAGCCGAGTGGTTCTTGTGGGAGAACAACTCCATTTGGCTCACTAACTTCACACACCATCAGGCTTCCAAGCAGCTCTCAAGGAAACTCAGTTTTTCACACTCTATGCTTAGTGCCCTCTGTATGGCTAGGACTGAAATGAAGCTTGGAGAGCATCCCACACAAACGAATGCTCCACATGCGGGTTTCACATGCCACCAACTCCACATTCACAGGCAACTTCAGCGCCACAGCCGTTTTCAGATAGCCCTCAATGCAAAGGCTCTAGACGCAAATATTGGTGTGAGAGCTAATTCAATCAAGGAAACACTGCATGTTGGTGAAGGGCATATTGAAGAAGGATCAGCCGAGTGGTTCTTGTGGGGAGACAACCTCCATTTGGCTCACCAACTTCACACACTATCAGGCTTCCAAGCAGCTCTCAAGGAAACTCAGTTTTTCCACACTCTATGTTTAGTGCCCTTTGTGAATGCATTATCTAGGAATGAACCTGGTAGAGCATCCCACAAAAACGAATGTTCCACATGCGGGTTTCACATGCCAGCAACTCCACATTCACAGGCAACTTCAGCGCCACAGCCGTTTTCAGATAGCCCTCAATGCAAAGGCTCTAGACGCAAATATTGGTGTGAGGAGCTAATTCAATCAAGGAAACACTGCATGTTGGTGAAGAGCATATTGAAAAAGGATCAGCCGAGTGGTTCTTGTGGCGAGAAACAACTCCATTTGGCTCACTAACTTCACACACCATCAGGTTTCCAAGCAGCTCTCAAGGAAACTCAGTTTTCACACTCTATGTTTAGTGCCCTTTGAATGCAGTATCTAGGAATGAACCTGGTAGAGCATCCCACACAAACGAATGTTCCACATGCGGATTTCACATGCCAGCAACTCCACATTCACAGGCAACTTCAGCGCCACAGCCGTTTTCAGATAGCCCTCAATGCAAAAGGCTCTAGACGCAAATATTGGTGTTGAGAGCTAATTCAATCAAGGAAACACTGCATGTTGGTGAAGGGCATATTGAAGAAGGATCAGCCGAGTGGTTCTTGTGGTGAGAACAACTCCATTTGGCTCACTAACTTCACACACCATCAGGCTTCTCAAGCAGCTCTCAAGGAAACTCAGTTTTCACACTCTATGTTTAGTGCTCTTTGAATGCATTATCTAGGAATGAACCTGGTAGAGCATCCCACACAAACGAATGTTCCACATGCGAGTTTCTCATGCCACCAACTCCACATTCACAGGCAACTTCAGCGCCACAGCCGTTTTCAGATAGCCCTCAATGCAAAGGCTCTAGACGCAAATATTGGTGTGAGAGCTAATTCAATCAAGGAAACACTGCATGTTGGTGAAGGGCATATTGAAGAAGGATCAGCCGAGTGGTTCTTGTGGGAGAACAACTCCATTTGGCTCACTAACTTCACACACCATCAGGCTTCCAAGCAGCTCTCAAGGAAACTCAGTTTTATCACACTCTATGTTTAGTGCTCTTTGAATTGCATTATCTAGGAATGAACCCTGGTAGAGCATCCCACACAAACGAATGTTCCACATGCGAGGTTTCACATGCCACCAACTCCACATTCACAGGCAACTTACAGCGCCACAGCCGTTTTCAGATAGCCCTCAATGCAAAGGCTCTAGACGCAAATATTGGTGTGAGAGCTAATTCAATCAAGGAAACACTGCATGTTGGTTGAAGGGCATATTGAAGAAGGATCAGCCGAGTGGTTCTTGTGGGAGAACAACTCCATTTGGCTCACTAACTTCAACACACCATCAGGCTTCCAAGCAGCTCTCAAGGAAACTCAAGTTTTCACACTCTATGCTTAGTGCTCTATGTGTGCCTAGGAATGAAATGAAGCTTGGTCAAGCATCCCACACCAAACGAATGCTCCACATGCGGGTTTCACATGCCACCAACTCCACATTCTCAAGGCAACTTCAGCGCCACAGCCGTTTTCAGATAGCCCTCAATGCAAAGGCTCTAGACGCAAATATTGGTGTGAGAGCTAACTCAATCAAGGAAACACTGCATGTTGGTGAAGGGCATATTGAAGAAGGATCAGCCGAGTGGTTCTTGTGGGAGAACCAACTCCATTTGGCTCACTAACTTCACACACCATCCAGGCTTCCAAGCAGCTCTCCAGGAAACTCAGTTTTCACACTCTATGCTTAGTGCTCTATGTGTGCCTAGGACTGAAATGAAGCTTGGTCAGCATCCCACACAAACGAATGCTCCACATGCGGGTTTCACATGCCACACTCAACTCCCACATTCACAGGCAACTCAGCGCACACAGCCGTTTTCAGATAGCCCTCAATGCAAAGGCTCTAGACGCAAATATTGGCTGTGAGAGCTAATTCAATCAAGGAAACACTGCATGTTGGTGAAGGGCATATTGAAGAAGGATCAGCCGAGTGGTTCTTGTGGGACGAACAACCTCCATTTGGCTCACTAACTTCACACACCATCAGGCTTCCAAGCAGCTCTCAAGGAAACTCAGTTTTCACAGTCTATGCTTAGTGCCCTTTGAGTGCAATTATCTAGGAATGAACCTGGTAGAGCATCCCACACAAACGAATGCTACCACATGCGGGGTTTCACATGCCACCAACTCCACATCTCACAGGCAACTTCAGCGCCACAGCCGTTTTCAGATAGCCCTCAATGCAAAGGCTCTAGATGCAAATATTGCGTGTGAGAAGCTAATTCAATCAAGGAAACACTGCATGTTGGTGAAGGGCATATTGAAGAAGGATCAGCCAAGTGGTTCTTGTGGGAGAACAACTCCATTTGGCTCACTAACTTCACACACCATCAGGCTTCCAAGCAGCTCTCAAGGAATCTCAGTTTTCACACTCTATGTTTAGTGCCCTTGTGAATGCAGTATCTAGGAATGAACCTGGTAGAGCATCCCCACACAAACGAATGTTCCACATGCGGGTTTCACATGCCCAGCAACTCCACATTCACAGGCAACTTCAGCGCCACAGCCGTTTTCAGATAGCCCTCAATGCAAAGGCTCTAGACGCAAATATTGGTGTGAGAGCTAATTCAATCAAGGAAACACTGCATGTTGGTGAAGGGCATATTGAAGAAGGATCAGCCGAGTGGTTCTTGTGGGAGAAACAACTCCATTTGGCTCGCTAACTTCACACACCATCAGGCTTCCAAGTAGCTCTCAAGGAAACTCAGTTTTCACACTCTATGCTTAGTGCCCTTTGAGTGCATTATCTAGGAATGAACCTGGTAGAGCATCCCACACAAACGAATGCTCCACATGCGGGTTTCACATGCCACCAACTCCACATTCACAGGCAACTTCAGCGCCACAAGCCGTTTTCAGATAGCCCTCAATGCAAAGGCTCTAGACGCAAATATTGGGTGTGAGAGCTAATTCAATCAAGGAAACACTGCATGTTGGTGCAAGGGCATATTGAAGAAGGATCAGCCGAGTGGTTCTTTGTGGGAGAACAACTCCATTTGGCTCACTAACTTCACACACCATCAGGCTTCCTAGCAGCTCTCAAGGAAACTCAGTTTTCACACTCTATGCTTAGTGCCCCTTTGAGTGCATTATCTAGGAATGAACCTGGTAGAGAGCATCCCACACACAAACGAATGCTCCACATGCGGGTTTCACATGCCACCAACTCCACATTCACAGGCAACTTCAGCGCCACAGTCGTTTTTCAGATAGCCCTCAATGCAAAGGCTCTAGACGCAAATATTGGTGTGAGAGCTAATTCAATCAAGGAAACACTGCATTGTTGGTGAAGAGGCATATTGCAGAAGGATCAGCCCGAGTGGTTCTTGTGGGAGAACAACTCCATTTGGCTCACTAACTTCACACACCATCAGGTTTCCAAGCAGCTCTCAAGGAAACTCAGTTTTCACACTCTATGTTTAGTGCCCTTTGAATGCAGTATCTAGGAATGAACCTGGTAGAGCATCCCCACACAAACGAATGTTCCACATGCGGATTTCACATGCCAGCAACTCCACATTACACAGGCAACTTCAGTGCCACAGCCGTTTTCAGATAGCCCTCAATGCAAAGGCTCTAGACACAAATATTGGTGTGAGAGCTAATTCAATCAAGGAAACACTGCATGTTGGTGAAGGGCTTATTGAAGAAGGATCAGCCAAGTGGTTCTTTTGGGAGAACAACTCCTTTTGGCTCACTAACTTCACACACACCATCAGGCTTCCAAGCAGCTCTCAAGGAAACTCAGTTTTCACACTCTATGCTTAGTGCCCCTTTGAGTGCATTATCTAGGAATGAACCTGGTAGAGCATCCCACACAAACGAATGCTCCACAATGCGGGTTTCACATGCCACCAACTCCACATTCACAGGCAACTTCAGCGCCACAGCCGTTTTCAGATAGCCCTCAATGCAAAGGCTCTAGACGCAAATATTGGTGTGAGAGCTAATTCAATCAAGGAAACACTGCATGTTGGTGAAGGGCATATTGAAGAAGGATCAGCCGAGTGGTTCTTTGTGGGAGAACAACTCCATTTGGCTCACTAACTTCACACACCATCAGGCTTCCAAGCAGCTCTCAAGGAAACTCAGTTTTCACACTCTATGCTTAGTGCCCTCCTGTATGGCTAGGACTGAAATGAAGCTTGGAGAGCATCCCACACAAACGAATGCTCCACATGCGGGTTTCACCATGCCACCAACTCCACATTCACAGAGCAACTTCACGCGCCACAGCCGTTTTCAGATAGCCCTCAATGCAAAGGCTCTAGACGCAAATATTGGTGTGAGAGCTAATTCAATCAAGGAAACACTGCATGTTGGTGAAGGGCATATTGAAGAAGGATCAGCCGAGTGGTTCTTGTGGGAGAAACAACTCCATTTGGCTCACCAACTTCACACACTATCAGGCTTCCAAGCAGCTCTCAAGGAAAACTCAGTTTTCACACTCTATGTTTAGTGCCCTTTGAATGCAACTATCTAGGAATGAACCTGGTAGAGCATCCCACAAAAACGAATGTTCCACATGCGGGTTTCACATGCCAGCAACTCCACATTCACAAGGCAACTTCAGCGCCACAGCCGTTTTCAGATAGCCCTCAATGCAAAGGCTCTAGACGCAAATATTGGTGCTGAGAGCTAATTCAATCAAGGAAACACTGCATGTTGGTGAAGAGCATATTGAAAAAGGATCAGCCCGAGTGGTTCTTGTGGCGAGAACAACTCCATTTGGCTCACTAACTTCACACACCATCAGGTTTCCAAGCAGCTCTCACACTAACTTCACACACCATCAGGTTTCCAAGCAGCTCTCAAGGAAACTCAGTTTTCACACTCTATGTTTAGTGCCCTTTGAATGCAGTATCTAGGAATGAACCTGGTAGAGCATCCCACACAAACGAATGTTCCACATGCGGATTTCACATGCCAGCAACTCCACATTCACAGGCAACTTCAGCGCCACAGCCGTTTTCAGATAGCCCTCAATGCAAAGGCTCTAGACGCAAATATTGGTGTGAGAGCTAATTCAATCAAGGAAACACTGCATGTTGGTGAAGGGCATATTGAAGAAGGATCAGCCGAGTGGTTCTTGTGGGAGAACAACTCCATTTGGCTCACTAACTTCACACACCATCAGGCTTCCAAGCAGCTCTCAAGGAAACTCAGTTTTCACACTCTATGCTTAGTGCCCTCTGTATGGCTAGGACTGAAATGAAGCTTGGAGAGCATCCCACACAAACGAATGCTCCACATGCGGGTTTCACATGCCACCAACTCCACATTCACAGGCAACTTCAGCGCCACAGCCGTTTTCAGATAGCCCTCAATGCAAAGGCTCTAGACGCAAATATTGGTGTGAGAGCTAATTCAATCAAGGAAACACTGCATGTTGGTGAAGGGCATATTGAAGAAGGATCAGCCGAGTGGTTCTTGTGGGAGAACAACTCCATTTGGCTCACCAACTTCACACACTATCAGGCTTCCAAGCAGCTCTCAAGGAAACTCAGTTTTCACACTCTATGTTTAGTGCCCTTTGAATGCATTATCTAGGAATGAACCTGGTAGAGCATCCCACAAAAACGAATGTTCCACATGCGGGTTTCACATGCCAGCAACTCCACATTCACAGGCAACTTCAGCGCCACAGCCGTTTTCAGATAGCCCTCAATGCAAAGGCTCTAGACGCAAATATTGGTGTGAGAGCTAATTCAATCAAGGAAACACTGCATGTTGGTGAAGAGCATATTGAAAAAGGATCAGCCGAGTGGTTCTTGTGGGAGAACAACTCCATTTGGCTCACTAACTTCACACACCATCAGGTTTCCAAGCAGCTCTCAAGGAAACTCAGTTTTCACACTCTATGTTTAGTGCCCTTTGAATGCAGTATCTAGGAATGAACCTGGTAGAGCATCCCACACAAACGAATGTTCCACATGCGGATTTCACATGCCAGCAACTCCACATTCACAGGCAACTTCAGCGCCACAGCCGTTTTCAGATAGCCCTCAATGCAAAGGCTCTAGACGCAAATATTGGTGTGAGAGCTAATTCAATCAAGGAAACACTGCATGTTGGTGAAGGGCATATTGAAGAAGGATCAGCCGAGTGGTTCTTGTGGGAGAACAACTCCATTTGGCTCACTAACTTCACACACCATCAGGCTTCCAAGCAGCTCTCAAGGAAACTCAGTTTTCACACTCTATGTTTAGTGCTCTTTGAATGCATTATCTAGGAATGAACCTGGTAGAGCATCCCACACAAACGAATGTTCCACATGCGAGTTTCACATGCCACCAACTCCACATTCACAGGCAACTTCAGCGCCACAGCCGTTTTCAGATAGCCCTCAATGCAAAGGCTCTAGACGCAAATATTGGTGTGAGAGCTAATTCAATCAAGGAAACACTGCATGTTGGTGAAGGGCATATTGAAGAAGGATCAGCCGAGTGGTTCTTGTGGGAGAACAACTCCATTTGGCTCACTAACTTCACACACCATCAGGCTTCCAAGCAGCTCTCAAGGAAACTCAGTTTTCACACTCTATGCTTAGTGCCCTTTGAGTGCATTATCTAGGAATGAACCTGGTAGAGCATCCCACACAAACGAATGCTCCAAATGCGGGTTTCACATGCCACCAACTCCACATTCACAGGCAACTTCAGCGCCACAGCCGTTTTCAGATAGCCCTCAATGCAAAGGCTCTAGACGCAAATATTGGTGTGAGAGCTAATTCAATCAAGGAAACACTGCATGTTGGTGAAGGGCATATTGAAGAAGGATCAGCCGAGTGGTTCTTGTGGGAGAACAACTCCATTTGGCTCACTACACACACCATCAGGCTTCCAGGCAGCTCTCAAGGAAACTCAGTTTTCACACTCTATGCTTAGTGCCCTTTGAATGCATTATCTAGGAATGAACCTGCTAGAGTATCCCACATAATCGAATGTTCCACATGCGGGTTTCACATGCCACCAACTCCACATTCACAGGCAACTTCAGCGCCACAGCCGTTTTCAGATAGCCCTCAATGCAAAGGCTCTAGACGCAAATATTGGTGTGAGAGCTAATTCAATCAAGGAAACACTGCATGTTGGTGAAGGGCATATTGAAGAAGGATCAGTCGAGTGGTTCTTGTGGGAGAACAACTCCATTTGGCTCACTACACACACCATCAGGCTTCCAAGAGGCTCTCAAGGAAACTCAGTTTTCACACTCTATGCTTAGTGCCCTTTGTATGGCTAGGACTGAAATGAAGCTTGGAGAGCATCCCACACAAACGAATGCTCCACATGCGGGTTTCACATGCCACCAACTCCACATTCACAGGCAACTTCAGCGCCACAGCCGTTTTCAGGTAGCCCTCAATGCAAAGGCTCTAGACGCAAATATTGGTGTGAGAGCTAATTCAATCAAGGAAACACTGCATGTTGGTGAAGGGCATATTGAAGAAGAATCAGCCGAGTGGTACTTGTGGGAGAACAACTCCATTTGGCTCACTACACACACCATCAGGCTTCCAAGCAGCTCTCAAGGAAACTCAGTTTTCACACTCTATGCTTAGTACTCTATGTGTGCCTAGGACTGAAATGAAGCTTGGTCAGCATCCCACACAAACGAATGCTCCACATGCGGGTTTCACATGCCACCAACTCCACATTCACAGGCAACTTCAGCGCCACAGCCGTTTTCAGATAGCCCTCAATGCAAAGGCTCTAGACGCAAATATTGGTGTGAGAGCTAATTCAATCAAGGAAACACTGCATGTTGGTGAAGGGCATATTGAAGAAGGATCAGCCGAGTGGTTCTTGTGGGAGAACAACTCCATTTGGCTCACTACACACACCATCAGGCTTCCAAGCAGCTCTCAAGGAAACTCAGTTTTCACACTCTATGCTTAGTGCCCTTTGAGTGCATTATCTAGGAATGAACCTGGTAGAGCATCCCACACAAACGAATGCTCCACATGCGGGTTTCACATGCCACCAACTCCACATTCACAGGCAACTTCAGCGCCACAGCCGTTTTCAGATAGCCCTCAATGCAAAGGCTCTAGACGCAAATATTGGTGTGAGAGCTAATGCAATCAAGGAAACACTGCATGTTGGTGAAGGGCATATTGAAGAAGGATCAGCCGAGTGGTTCTTGTGGGAGAACAACTCCATTTGGCTCACTACACACACCATCAGGCTTCCAAGCAGCTCTCAAGGAAACTCAGTTTTCACACTCTATGCTTAGTGCCCTTTGAGTGCATTATCTAGGAATGAACCTGGTAGAGCATCCCACACAAACGAATGCTCCACATGCGGGTTTCACATGCCACCAACTCCACATTCACAGGCAACTTCAGCGCCACAGCCGTTTTCAGATAGCCCTCAATGCAAAGGCTCTAGACGCAAATATTGGTGTGAGTGATGATTCAATCAAGGAAACACTGCATGTTGGTGAAGGGCGTATTGAAGAAGGATCAGCCGAGTGGTTCTTGTGGGAGAACAACTCCATTTGGCTCACTAACTTCACACACCATCAGGCTTCCAAGCAGCTCTCAAGGAAACTCAGTTTTCACACTCTATGCTTAGTGCCCTCTGTATGGCTAGGACTGAAATGAAGCTTGGAGAGCATCCCACACAAACGAATGCTCCACATGCGGGTTTCACATGCCACCAACTCCACATTCACAGGCAACTTCAGCGCCACAGCCGTTTTCAGATAGCCCTCAATGCAAAGGCTCTAGACGCAAATATTGGTGTGAGAGCTAATTCAATCAAGGAAACACTGCATGTTGGTGAAGGGCATATTGAAGAAGGATCAGCCGAGTGGTTCTTGTGGGAGAACAACTCCATTTGGCTCACCAACTTCACACACTATCAGGCTTCCAAGCAGCTCTCAAGGAAACTCAGTTTTCACACTCTATGTTTAGTGCCCTTTGAATGCATTATCTAGGAATGAACCTGGTAGAGCATCCCACAAAAACGAATGTTCCACATGCGGGTTTCACATGCCAGCAACTCCACATTCACAGGCAACTTCAGCGCCACAGCCGTTTTCAGATAGCCCTCAATGCAAAGGCTCTAGACGCAAATATTGGTGTGAGAGCTAATTCAATCAAGGAAACACTGCATGTTGGTGAAGAGCATATTGAAAAAGGATCAGCCGAGTGGTTCTTGTGGGAGAACAACTCCATTTGGCTCACTAACTTCACACACCATCAGGTTTCCAAGCAGCTCTCAAGGAAACTCAGTTTTCACACTCTATGTTTAGTGCCCTTTGAATGCAGTATCTAGGAATGAACCTGGTAGAGCATCCCACACAAACGAATGTTCCACATGCGGATTTCACATGCCAGCAACTCCACATTCACAGGCAACTTCAGCGCCACAGCCGTTTTCAGATAGCCCTCAATGCAAAGGCTCTAGACGCAAATATTGGTGTGAGAGCTAATTCAATCAAGGAAACACTGCATGTTGGTGAAGGGCATATTGAAGAAGGATCAGCCGAGTGGTTCTTGTGGGAGAACAACTCCATTTGGCTCACTAACTTCACACACCATCAGGCTTCCAAGCAGCTCTCAAGGAAACTCAGTTTTCACACTCTATGTTTAGTGCTCTTTGAATGCATTATCTAGGAATGAACCTGGTAGAGCATCCCACACAAACGAATGTTCCACATGCGAGTTTCACATGCCACCAACTCCACATTCACAGGCAACTTCAGCGCCACAGCCGTTTTCAGATAGCCCTCAATGCAAAGGCTCTAGACGCAAATATTGGTGTGAGAGCTAATTCAATCAAGGAAACACTGCATGTTGGTGAAGGGCATATTGAAGAAGGATCAGCCGAGTGGTTCTTGTGGGAGAACAACTCCATTTGGCTCACTAACTTCACACACCATCAGGCTTCCAAGCAGCTCTCAAGGAAACTCAGTTTTCACACTCTATGTTTAGTGCTCTTTGAATGCATTATCTAGGAATGAACCTGGTAGAGCATCCCACACAAACGAATGTTCCACATGCGAGTTTCACATGCCACCAACTCCACATTCACAGGCAACTTCAGCGCCACAGCCGTTTTCAGATAGCCCTCAATGCAAAGGCTCTAGACGCAAATATTGGTGTGAGAGCTAATTCAATCAAGGAAACACTGCATGTTGGTGAAGGGCATATTGAAGAAGAATCAGCCGAGTGGTTCTTGTGGGAGAACAACTCCATTTGGCTCACTAACTTCACACACCATCAGGCTTCCAAGCAGCTCTCAAGGAAACTCAGTTTTCACACTCTATGCTTAGTGCTCTATGTGTGCCTAGGAATGAAATGAAGCTTGGTCAGCATCCCACACAAACGAATGCTCCACATGCGGGTTTCACATGCCACCAACTCCACATTCTCAGGCAACTTCAGCGCCACAGCCGTTTTCAGATAGCCCTCAATGCAAAGGCTCTAGACGCAAATATTGGTGTGAGAGCTAACTCAATCAAGGAAACACTGCATGTTGGTGAAGGGCATATTGAAGAAGGATCAGCCGAGTGGTTCTTGTGGGAGAACAACTCCATTTGGCTCACTAACTTCACACACCATCAGGCTTCCAAGCAGCTCTCAAGGAAACTCAGTTTTCACACTCTATGCTTAGTGCTCTATGTGTGCCTAGGAATGAAATGAAGCTTGGTCAGCATCCCACACAAACGAATGCTCCACATGCGGGTTTCACATGCCACCAACTCCACATTCACAGGCAACTTCAGCGCCACAGCCGTTTTCAGATAGCCCTCAATGCAAAGGCTCTAGACGCAAATATTGGTGTGAGAGCTAATTCAATCAAGGAAACACTGCATGTTGGTGAAGGGCATATTGAAGAAGGATCAGCCGAGTGGTTCTTGTGGGAGAACAACTCCATTTGGCTCACTAACTTCACACACCATCAGGCTTCCAAGCAGCTCTCAAGGAAACTCAGTTTTCACAGTCTATGCTTAGTGCCCTTTGAGTGCATTATCTAGGAATGAACCTGGTAGAGCATCCCACACAAACGAATGCTCCACATGCGGGTTTCACATGCCACCAACTCCACATTCACAGGCAACTTCAGCGCCACAGCCGTTTTCAGATAGCCCTCAATGCAAAGGCTCTAGATGCAAATATTGGTGTGAGAGCTAATTCAATCAAGGAAACACTGCATGTTGGTGAAGGGCATATTGAAGAAGGATCAGCCAAGTGGTTCTTGTGGGAGAACAACTCCATTTGGCTCACTAACTTCACACACCATCAGGCTTCCAAGCAGCTCTCAAGGAATCTCAGTTTTCACACTCTATGTTTAGTGCCCTTTGAATGCAGTATCTAGGAATGAACCTGGTAGAGCATCCCACACAAACGAATGTTCCACATGCGGGTTTCACATGCCAGCAACTCCACATTCACAGGCAACTTCAGCGCCACAGCCGTTTTCAGATAGCCCTCAATGCAAAGGCTCTAGACGCAAATATTGGTGTGAGAGCTAATTCAATCAAGGAAACACTGCATGTTGGTGAAGGGCATATTGAAGAAGGATCAGCCGAGTGGTTCTTGTGGGAGAACAACTCCATTTGGCTCGCTAACTTCACACACCATCAGGCTTCCAAGTAGCTCTCAAGGAAACTCAGTTTTCACACTCTATGCTTAGTGCCCTTTGAGTGCATTATCTAGGAATGAACCTGGTAGAGCATCCCACACAAACGAATGCTCCACATGCGGGTTTCACATGCCACCAACTCCACATTCACAGGCAACTTCAGCGCCACAGCCGTTTTCAGATAGCCCTCAATGCAAAGGCTCTAGACGCAAATATTGTTGTGAGAGCTAATTCAATCAAGGAAACACTGCATGTTGGTGAAGGGCATATTGAAGAAGGATCAGCCGAGTGGTTCTTGTGGGAGAACAACTCCATTTGGCTCACTAACTTCACACACCATCAGGCTTCCTAGCAGCTCTCAAGGAAACTCAGTTTTCACACTCTATGCTTAGTGCCCTTTGAGTGCATTATCTAGGAATGAACCTGGTAGAGCATCCCACACAAACGAATGCTCCACATGCGGGTTTCACATGCCACCAACTCCACATTCACAGGCAACTTCAGCGCCACAGTCGTTTTCAGATAGCCCTCAATGCAAAGGCTCTAGACGCAAATATTGGTGTGAGAGCTAATTCAATCAAGGAAACACTGCATGTTGGTGAAGGGCATATTGCAGAAGGATCAGCCGAGTGGTTCTTGTGGGAGAACAACTCCATTTGGCTCACTAACTTCACACACCATCAGGTTTCCAAGCAGCTCTCAAGGAAACTCAGTTTTCACACTCTATGTTTAGTGCCCTTTGAATGCAGTATCTAGGAATGAACCTGGTAGAGCATCCCACACAAACGAATGTTCCACATGCGGATTTCACATGCCAGCAACTCCACATTCACAGGCAACTTCAGTGCCACAGCCGTTTTCAGATAGCCCTCAATGCAAAGGCTCTAGACACAAATATTGGTGTGAGAGCTAATTCAATCAAGGAAACACTGCATGTTGGTGAAGGGCATATTGAAGAAGGATCAGCCAAGTGGTTCTTGTGGGAGAACAACTCCTTTTGGCTCACTAACTTCACACACCATCAGGCTTCCAAGCAGCTCTCAAGGGAAACTCAGTTTTCACACTCTATGCTTAGTGCCCTTTGAGTGCATTATCTAGGAATGAACCTGGTAGAGCATCCCACACAAACGAATGCTCCACATGCGGGTTTCACATGCCACCAACTCCACATTCACAGGCAACTTCAGCGCCACAGCCGTTTTCAGATAGCCCTCAATGCAAAGGCTCTAGACGCAAATATTGGTGTGAGAGCTAATTCAATCAAGGAAACACTGCATGTTGGTGAAGGGCATATTGAAGAAGGATCAGCCGAGTGGTTCTTGTGGGAGAACAACTCCATTTGGCTCACTACACACACCATCAGGCTTCCAAGCAGCTCTCAAGGAAACTCAGTTTTCACACTCTATGCTTAGTGCCCTTTGAGTGCATTATCTAGGAATGAACCTGGTAGAGCATCCCACACAAACGAATGCTCCACATGCGGGTTTCACATGCCACCAACTCCACATTCACAGGCAACTTCAGCGCCACAGCCGTTTTCAGATAGCCCTCAATGCAAAGGCTCTAGACGCAAATATTGGTGTGAGAGATGATTCAATCAAGGAAACACTGCATGTTGGTGAAGGGCGTATTGAAGAAGGATCAGCCGAGTGGTTCTTGTGGGAGAACAACTCCATTTGGCTCACTAACTTCACACACCATCAGGCTTCCAAGCAGCTCTCAAGGAAACTCAGTTTTCACACTCTATGCTTAGTGCCCTCTGTATGGCTAGGACTGAAATGAAGCTTGGAGAGCATCCCACACAAACGAATGCTCCACATGCGGGTTTCACATGCCACCAACTCCACATTCACAGGCAACTTCAGCGCCACAGCCGTTTTCAGATAGCCCTCAATGCAAAGGCTCTAGACGCAAATATTGGTGTGAGAGCTAATTCAATCAAGGAAACACTGCATGTTGGTGAAGGGCATATTGAAGAAGGATCAGCCGAGTGGTTCTTGTGGGAGAACAACTCCATTTGGCTCACCAACTTCACACACTATCAGGCTTCCAAGCAGCTCTCAAGGAAACTCAGTTTTCACACTCTATGTTTAGTGCCCTTTGAATGCATTATCTAGGAATGAACCTGGTAGAGCATCCCACAAAAACGAATGTTCCACATGCGGGTTTCACATGCCAGCAACTCCACATTCACAGGCAACTTCAGCGCCACAGCCGTTTTCAGATAGCCCTCAATGCAAAGGCTCTAGACGCAAATATTGGTGTGAGAGCTAATTCAATCAAGGAAACACTGCATGTTGGTGAAGAGCATATTGAAAAAGGATCAGCCGAGTGGTTCTTGTGGGAGAACAACTCCATTTGGCTCACTAACTTCACACACCATCAGGTTTCCAAGCAGCTCTCAAGGAAACTCAGTTTTCACACTCTATGTTTAGTGCCCTTTGAATGCAGTATCTAGGAATGAACCTGGTAGAGCATCCCACACAAACGAATGTTCCACATGCGGATTTCACATGCCAGCAACTCCACATTCACAGGCAACTTCAGCGCCACAGCCGTTTTCAGATAGCCCTCAATGCAAAGGCTCTAGACGCAAATATTGGTGTGAGAGCTAATTCAATCAAGGAAACACTGCATGTTGGTGAAGGGCATATTGAAGAAGGATCAGCCGAGTGGTTCTTGTGGGAGAACAACTCCATTTGGCTCACTAACTTCACACACCATCAGGCTTCCAAGCAGCTCTCAAGGAAACTCAGTTTTCACACTCTATGTTTAGTGCTCTTTGAATGCATTATCTAGGAATGAACCTGGTAGAGCATCCCACACAAACGAATGTTCCACATGCGAGTTTCACATGCCACCAACTCCACATTCACAGGCAACTTCAGCGCCACAGCCGTTTTCAGATAGCCCTCAATGCAAAGGCTCTAGACGCAAATATTGGTGTGAGAGCTAATTCAATCAAGGAAACACTGCATGTTGGTGAAGGGCATATTGAAGAAGGATCAGCCGAGTGGTTCTTGTGGGAGAACAACTCCATTTGGCTCACTAACTTCACACACCATCAGGCTTCCAAGCAGCTCTCAAGGAAACTCAGTTTTCACACTCTATGTTTAGTGCTCTTTGAATGCATTATCTAGGAATGAACCTGGTAGAGCATCCCACACAAACGAATGTTCCACATGCGAGTTTCACATGCCAGCAACTCCACATTCACAGGCAACTTCAGCGCCACAGCCGTTTTCAGATAGCCCTCAATGCAAAGGCTCTAGACGCAAATATTGGTGTGAGAGCTAATTCAATCAAGGAAACACTGCATGTTGGTGAAGGGCATATTGAAGAAGAATCAGCCGAGTGGTTCTTGTGGGAGAACAACTCCATTTGGCTCACTAACTTCACACACCATCAGGCTTCCAAGCAGCTCTCAAGGAAACTCAGTTTTCACACTCTATGCTTAGTGCTCTATGTGTGCCTAGGAATGAAATGAAGCTTGGTCAGCATCCCACACAAACGAATGCTCCACATGCGGGTTTCACATGCCACCAACTCCACATTCTCAGGCAACTTCAGCGCCACAGCCGTTTTCAGATAGCCCTCAATGCAAAGGCTCTAGACGCAAATATTGGTGTGAGAGCTAATTCAATCAAGGAAACACTGCATGTTGGTGAAGGGCATATTGAAGAAGGATCAGCCGAGTGGTTCTTGTGGGAGAACAACTCCATTTGGCTCACTAACTTCACACACCATCAGGCTTCCAAGCAGCTCTCCAGGAAACTCAGTTTTCACACTCTATGCTTAGTGCTCTATGTGTGCCTAGGAATGAAATGAAGCTTGGTCAGCATCCCACACAAACGAATGCTCCACATGCGGGTTTCACATGCCACCAACTCCACATTCACAGGCAACTTCAGCGCCACAGCCGTTTTCAGATAGCCCTCAATGCAAAGGCTCTAGACGCAAATATTGGTGTGAGAGCTAATTCAATCAAGGAAACACTGCATGTTGGTGAAGGGCATATTGAAGAAGGATCAGCCGAGTGGTTCTTGTGGGAGAACAACTCCATTTGGCTCACTAACTTCACACACCATCAGGCTTCCAAGCAGCTCTCAAGGAAACTCAGTTTTCACAGTCTATGCTTAGTGCCCTTTGAGTGCATTATCTAGGAATGAACCTGGTAGAGCATCCCACACAAACGAATGCTCCACATGCGGGTTTCACATGCCACCAACTCCACATTCACAGGCAACTTCAGCGCCACAGCCGTTTTCAGATAGCCCTCAATGCAAAGGCTCTAGACGCAAATATTGGTGTGAGAGCTAATTCAATCAAGGAAACACTGCATGTTGGTGAAGGGCATATTGAAGAAGGATCAGCCGAGTGGTTCTTGTGGGAGAACAACTCCATTTGGCTCGCTAACTTCACACACCATCAGGCTTCCAAGTAGCTCGCAAGGAAACTCAGTTTTCACACTCTATGCTTAGTGCCCTTTGAGTGCATTATCTAGGAATGAACCTGGTAGAGCATCCCACACAAACGAATGCTCCACATGCGGGTTTCACATACCACCAACTCCACATTCACAGGCAACTTCAGCGCCACAGCCGTTTTCAGATAGCCCTCAATGCAAAGGCTCTAGACGCAAATATTGGTGTGAGAGCTAATTCAATCAAGGAAACACTGCATGTTGGTGAAGGGCATATTGAAGAAGGATCAGCCGAGTGGTTCTTGTGGGAGAACAACTCCATTTGGCTCACTAACTTCACACACCATCAGGCTTCCTAGCAGCTCTCAAGGAAACTCAGTTTTCACACTCTATGCTTAGTGCCCTTTGAGTGCATTATCTAGGAATGAACCTGGTAGAGCATCCCACACAAACGAATGCTCCACATGCGGGTTTCACATGCCACCAACTCCACATTCACAGGCAACTTCAGCGCCACAGTCGTTTTCAGATAGCCCTCAATGCAAAGGCTCTAGACGCAAATATTGGTGTGAGAGCTAATTCAATCAAGGAAACACTGCATGTTGGTGAAGGGCATATTGCAGAAGGATCAGCCGAGTGGTTCTTGTGGGAGAACAACTCCATTTGGCTCACTAACTTCACACACCATCAGGTTTCCAAGCAGCTCTCAAGGAAACTCAGTTTTCACACTCTATGTTTAGTGCCCTTTGAATGCAGTATCTAGGAATGAACCTGGTAGAGCATCCCACACAAACGAATGTTCCACATGCGGATTTCACATGCCAGCAACTCCACATTCACAGGCAACTTCAGTGCCACAGCCGTTTTCAGATAGCCCTCAATGCAAAGGCTCTAGACACAAATATTGGTGTGAGAGCTAATTCAATCAAGGAAACACTGCATGTTGGTGAAGGGCATATTGAAGAAGGATCAGCCAAGTGGTTCTTGTGGGAGAACAACTCCTTTTGGCTCACTAACTTCACACACCATCAGGCTTCCAAGCAGCTCTCAAGGAAACTCAGTTTTCACACTCTATGCTTAGTGCCCTTTGAGTGCATTATCTAGGAATGAACCTGGTAGAGCATCCCACACAAACGAATGCTCCACATGCGGGTTTCACATGCCACCAACTCCACATTCACAGGCAACTTCAGCGCCACAGCCGTTTTCAGATAGCCCTCAATGCAAAGGCTCTAGACGCAAATATTGGTGTGAGAGCTAATTCAATCAAGGAAACACTGCATGTTGGTGAAGGGCATATTGAAGAAGGATCAGCCGAGTGGTTCTTGTGGGAGAACAACTCCATTTGGCTCACTACACACACCATCAGGCTTCCAAGCAGCTCTCAAGGAAACTCAGTTTTCACACTCTATGCTTAGTGCCCTTTGAGTGCATTATCTAGGAATGAACCTGGTAGAGCATCCCACACAAACGAATGCTCCACATGCGGGTTTCACATGCCACCAACTCCACATTCACAGGCAACTTCAGCGCCACAGCCGTTTTCAGATAGCCCTCAATGCAAAGGCTCTAGACGCAAATATTGGTGTGAGAGATGATTCAATCAAGGAAACACTGCATGTTGGTGAAGGGCGTATTGAAGAAGGATGAGCTGAGTGGTTCTTGTGGGAGAACAACTCCATTTGGCTCACTAACTTCACACACCATCAGGCTTCCAAGCAGCTCTCAAGGAAACTCAGTTTTCACACTCTATGCTTAGTGCCCTCTGTATGGCTAGGACTGAAATGAAGCTTGGAGAGCATCCCACACAAACGAATGCTCCACATGCGGGTTTCACATGCCACCAACTCCACATTCACAGGCAACTTCAGCGCCACAGCCGTTTTCAGATAGCCCTCAATGCAAAGGCTCTAGACGCAAATATTGGTGTGAGAGCTAATTCAATCAAGGAAACACTTCATGTTGGTGAAGGGCATATTGAAGAAGGATCAGCCGAGTGGTTCTTGTGGGAGAACAACTCCATTTGGCTCACCAACTTCACACACTATCAGGCTTCCAAGCAGCTCTCAAGGAAACTCAGTTTTCACACTCTATGTTTAGTGCCCTTTGAATGCATTATCTAGGAATGAACCTGGTAGAGCATCCCACAAAAACGAATGTTCCACATGCGGGTTTCACATGACAGCAACTCCACATTCACAGGCAACTTCAGCGCCACAGCCGTTTTCAGATAGCCCTCAATGCAAAGGCTCTAGACGCAAATATTGGTGTGAGAGCTAATTCAATCAAGGAAACACTGCATGTTGGTGAAGAGCATATTGAAAAAGGATCAGCCGAGTGGTTCTTGTGGGAGAACAACTCGATTTGGCTCACTAACTTCACACACCATCAGGTTTCCAAGCAGCTCTCAAGGAAACTCAGTTTTCACACTCTATGTTTAGTGCCCTTTGAATGCAGTATCTAGGAATGAACCTGGTAGAGCATCCCACACAAACGAATGTTCCACATGCGGATTTCACGTGCCAGCAACTCCACATTCACAGGCAACTTCAGCGCCACAGCCTTTTTCAGATAGCCCTCAATGCAAAGGCTCTAGACGCAAATATTGGTGTGAGAGCTAATTCAATCAAGGAAACACTGCATGTTGGTGAAGGGCATATTGAAGAAGGATCAGCCGAGTGGTTCTTGTGGGAGAACAACTCCATTTGGCTCACTAACTTCACACACCATCAGGCTTCCAAGCAGCTCTCAAGGAAACTCAGTTTTCACACTCTATGTTTAGTGCTCTTTGAATGCATTATCTAGGAATGAACCTGGTAGAGCATCCCACACAAACGAATGTTCCACATGCGAGTTTCACATGCCACCAACTCCACATTCACAGGCAACTTCAGCGCCACAGCCGTTTTCAGATAGCCCTCAATGCAAAGGCTCTAGACGCAAATATTGGTGTGAGAGCTAATTCAATCAAGGAAACACTGCATGTTGGTGAAGGGCATATTGAAGAAGGATCAGCCGAGTGGTTCTTGTGGGAGAACAACTCCATTTGGCTCACTAACTTCACACACCATCAGGCTTCCAAGCAGCTCTCAAGGAAACTCAGTTTTCACACTCTATGTTTAGTGCTCTTTGAATGCATTATCTAGGAATGAACCTGGTAGAGCATCCCACACAAACGAATGTTCCACATGCGAGTTTCACATGCCACCAACTCCACATTCACAGGCAACTTCAGCGCCACAGCCGTTTTCAGATAGCCCTCAATGCAAAGGCTCTAGACGCAAATATTGGTGTGAGAGCTAATTCAATCAAGGAAACACTGCATGTTGGTGAAGGGCATATTGAAGAAGAATCAGCCGAGTGGTTCTTGTGGGAGAACAACTCCATTTGGCTCACTAACTTCACACACCATCAGGCTTCCAAGCAGCTCTCAAGGAAACTCAGTTTTCACACTCTATGCTTAGTGCTCTATGTGTGCCTAGGACTGAAATGAAGCTTGGTCAGCATCCCACACAAACGAATGCTCCACATGCGGGTTTCACATGCCACCAACTCCACATTCTCAGGCAACTTCAGCGCCACAGCCGTTTTCAGATAGCCCTCAATGCAAAGGCTCTAGACGCAAATATTGGTGTGAGAGCTAATTCAATCAAGGAAACACTGCATGTTGGTGAAGGGCATATTGAAGAAGGATCAGCCGAGTGGTTCTTGTGGGAGAACAACTCCATTTGGCTCACTAACTTCACACACCATCAGGCTTCCAAGCAGCTCTCAAGGAAACTCAGTTTTCACACTCTATGCTTAGTGCTCTATGTGTGCCTAGGACTGAAATGAAGCTTGGTCAGCATCCCACACAAACGAATGCTCCACATGCGGGTTTCACATGCCACCAACTCCACATTCACAGGCAACTTCAGCGCCACAGCCGTTTTCAGATAGCCCTCAATGCAAAGGCTCTAGACGCAAATATTGGTGTGAGAGATGATTCAATCAAGGAAACACTGCATGTTGGTGAAGGGCGTATTGAAGAAGGATCAGCCGAGTGGTTCTTGTGGGAGAACAACTCCATTTGGCTCACTAACTTCACACACCATCAGGCTTCCAAGCAGCTCTCAAGGAAACTCAGTTTTCACACTCTATGCTTAGTGTCCTTTGTATGGCTAGGACTGAAATGAACCTGGTAGAGCATGCCACACAAACGAATGCTCCACATGCGGGTTTCACATGCCACCAACTCCACATTCACAGGCAACTTCAGCGCCACAGCCGTTTTCAGATAGCCCTCAATGCAAAGGCTCTAGACGCAAATATTGGTGTGAGAGCTAATTCAATCAAGGAAACACTGCATGTTGGTGAAGGGCATATTGAAGAAGGATCAGCCGAGTGGTTCTTGTGGGAGAACAACTCCATTTGGCTCACCAACTTCACACACCATCAGGCTTCCAAGCAGCTCTCAAGGAAACTCAGTTTTCACACTCTATGCTTAGTGCCCTTTGAGTGCATTATCTAGGAATGAACCTGGTAGAGCATCCCACACAAACGAATGCTCCACATGCGGGTTTCACATGCCACCAACTCCACATTCACAGGCAACTTCAGCGCCACAGCCGTTTTCAGATAGCCCTCAATGCAAAGGCTCTAGACGCAAATATTGGTGTGAGAGCTAATTCAATCAAGGAAACACTGCATGTTGGTGAAAGGCATATTGAAGAAGGATCAGCCAAGTGGTTCTTGTGGGAGAACAACTCCATTTGGCTCACTAACTTCACACACCATCAGGCTTCCAAGCAGCTCTCAAGGAAACTCAGTTTTCACACTCTATGTTTAGTGCCCTTTGAATGCATTATCTAGGAATGAACCTGGTAGAGCATCCCACACAAACGAATGTTCCACATGCGGGTTTCACATGCCACCAACTCCACATTCACAGGCAACTTCAGCGCCACAGCCGTTTTCAGATAGCCCTCAATGCAAAGGCTCTAGACGCAAATATTGGTGTGAGAGCTAATTCAATCAAGGAAACACTGCATGTTGGTGAAGGGCATATTGAAGAAGGATCAGCCGAGTGGTTCTTGTGGGAGAACAACTCCATTTGGCTCACTAACTTCACACACCATCAGGCTTCCAAGCAGCTCTCAAGGAAACTCAGTTTTCACAGTCTATGCTTAGTGCCCTTTGAGTGCATTATCTAGGAATGAACCTGGTAGAGCATCCCACACAAACGAATGCTCCACATGCGGGTTTCACATGCCACCAACTCCACATTCACAGGCAACTTCAGCGCCACAGCCGTTTTCAGATAGCCCTCAATGCAAAGGCTCTAGACGCAAATATTGGTGTGAGAGATGATTCAATCAAGGAAACACTGCATGTTGGTGAAGGGCGTATTGAAGAAGGATCAGCCGAGTGGTTCTTGTGGGAGAACAACTCCATTTGGCTCACTAACTTCACACACCATCAGGCTTCCAAGCAGCTCTCCAGGAAACTCAGTTTTCACACTCTATGCTTAGTGTCCTTTGTATGGCTAGGACTGAAATGAACCTGGTAGAGCATGCCACACAAACGAATGCTCCACATGCGGGTTTCACATGCCACCAACTCCACATTCACAGGCAACTTCAGCGCCACAGCCGTTTTCAGATAGCCCTCAATGCAAAGGCTCTAGACGCAAATATTGGTGTGAGAGCTAATTCAATCAAGGAAACACTGCATGTTGGTGAAGGGCATATTGAAGAAGGATCAGCCGAGTGGTTCTTGTGGGAGAACAACTCCATTTGGCTCACCAACTTCACACACCATCAGGCTTCCAAGCAGCTCTCAAGGAAACTCAGTTTTCACACTCTATGCTTAGTGCCCTTTGAGTGCATTATCTAGGAATGAACCTGGTAGAGCATCCCACACAAACGAATGCTCCACATGCGGGTTTCACATGCCACCAACTCCACATTCACAGGCAACTTCAGCGCCACAGCCGTTTTCAGATAGCCCTCAATGCAAAGGCTCTAGACGCAAATATTGGTGTGAGAGCTAATTCAATCAAGGAAACACTGCATGTTGGTGAAAGGCATATTGAAGAAGGATCAGCCAAGTGGTTCTTGTGGGAGAACAACTCCATTTGGCTCACTAACTTCACACACCATCAGGCTTCCAAGCAGCTCTCAAGGAAACTCAGTTTTCACACTCTATGTTTAGTGCCCTTTGAATGCATTATCTAGGAATGAACCTGGTAGAGCATCCCACACAAACGAATGTTCCACATGCGGGTTTCACATGCCACCAACTCCACATTCACAGGCAACTTCAGCGCCACAGCCGTTTTCAGATAGCCCTCAATGCAAAGGCTCTAGACGCAAATATTGGTGTGAGAGCTAATTCAATCAAGGAAACACTGCATGTTGGTGAAGGGCATATTGAAGAAGGATCAGCCGAGTGGTTCTTGTGGGAGAACAACTCCATTTGGCTCACTAACTTCACACACCATCAGGCTTCCAAGCAGCTCTCAAGGAAACTCAGTTTTCACAGTCTATGCTTAGTGCCCTTTGAGTGCATTATCTAGGAATGAACCTGGTAGAGCATCCCACACAAACGAATGCTCCACATGCGGGTTTCACATGCCACCAACTCCACATTCACAGGCAACTTCAGCGCCACAGCCGTTTTCAGATAGCCCTCAATGCAAAGGCTCTAGACGCAAATATTGGTGTGAGAGCTAATTCAATCAAGGAAACACTGCATGTTGGTGAAGGGCATATTGAAGAAGGATCAGCCGAGTGGTTCTTGTGGGAGAACAACTCCATTTGGCTCACTAACTTCACACACCATCAGGCTTCCAAGCAGCTCTCAAGGAAACTCAGTTTTCACACTCTATGCTTAGTGCCCTTTGAGTGCATTATCTAGGAATGAACCTGGTAGAGCATCCCACACAAACGAATGCTCCACATGCGGGTTTCACATGCCACCAACTCCACATTCACAGGCAACTTCAGCGCCACAGTCGTTTTCAGATAGCCCTCAATGCCAAGGCTCTAGACGCAAATATTGGTGTGAGAGCTAATTCAATCAAGGAAACACTGCATGTTGGTGAAGGGCATATTGAAGAAGGATCAGCCGAGTGGTTCTTGTGGGAGAACAACTCCATTTGGCTCACTAACTTCACACACCATCAGGCTTCCAAGCAGCTCTCAAGGAAACTCAGTTTTCACACTCTATGCTTAGTGCCCTTTGAATGCATTATCTAGGAATGAACCTGGTAGAGCATCCCACACAAACGAATGTTCCACATGCGGATTTCACATGCCAGCAACTCCACATTCACAGGCAACTTCAGCGCCACAGCCGTTTTCAGATAGCCCTCAATGCAAAGGCTCTAGACGCAAATATTGGTGTGAGAGCTAATTCAATCAAGGAAACACTGCATGTTGGTGAAGGGCATATTGAAGAAGAATCAGCCGAGTGGTTCTTGTGGGAGAACAACTCCATTTGGCTCACTACACACACCATCAGGCTTCCAAGCAGCTCTCAAGGAAACTCAGTTTTCACACTCTATGCTTAGTGCTCTATGTGTGCCTAGGACTGAAATGAAGCTTGGTCAGCATCCCACACAAACGAATGCTCCACATGCGGGTTTCACATGCCACCAACTCCACATTCACAGGCAACTTCAGCGCCACAGCCGTTTTCAGATAGCCCTCAATGCAAAGGCTCTAGACGCAAATATTGGTGTGAGAGATGATTCAATCAAGGAAACACTGCATGTTGGTGAAGGGCGTATTGAAGAAGGATCAGCCGAGTGGTTCTTGTGG
The DNA here is from genome assembly GCF_030435755.1 of Ochotona princeps. Lineage (NCBI taxonomy): Eukaryota > Metazoa > Chordata > Mammalia > Lagomorpha > Ochotonidae > Ochotona > Ochotona princeps. Next base: position 8,789 of record NW_026701388.1, on the reverse strand, counting down.
GAGAACAACTCCATTTGGCTCACTAACTTCACACACCATCAGGCTTCCAAGCAGCTCTCAAGGAAACTCAGTTTTCACACTCTATGCTTAGTGCCCTTTGTATGGCTAGGACTGAAATGAACCTGGTAGAGCATCCCACACAAACGAATGCTCCACATGCGGGTTTCACATGCCACCAACTCCACATTCACAGGCAACTTCAGCGCCACAGCCGTTTTCAGATAGCCCTCAATGCAAAGGCTCTAGACGCAAATATTGGTGTGAGAGCTAATTCAATCAAGGAAACACTGCATGTTGGTGAAGGGCATATTGAAGAAGGATCAGCCGAGTGGTTCTTGTGGGAGAACAACGCCATTTGGCTCACTAACTTCACACACCATCAGGCTTTCAAGCAGCTCTGAAGGAAACTCAGTTTTCACACTCTATGCTTAGTGCCCTTTGAGTGCATTATCTAGGAATGAACCTGGTAGAGCATCCCACACAAACGAATGCTCCACATGCGGGTTTCACATGCCACCAACTCCACATTCACAGGCAACTTCAGCGCCACAGCCGTTTTCAGATAGCCCTCAATGCAAAGGCTCTAGACGCAAATATTGGTGTGAGAGCTAATTCAATCAAGGAAACACTGCATGTTGGTGAAAGGCATATTGAAGAAGGATCAGCCAAGTGGTTCTTGTGGGAGAACAACTCCATTTGGCTCACTAACTTCACACACCATCAGGCTTCCAAGCAGCTCTCAAGGAAACTCAGTTTTCACACTCTATGTTTAGTGCCCTTTGAATGCATTATCTAGGAATGTACCTGGTAGAGCATCCCACACAAACGAATGTTCCACATGCGAGTTTCACATGCCACCAACTCCACATTCACAGGCAACTTCAGCGCCACAGCCGTTTTCAGATAGCCCTCAATGCAAAGGCTCTAGACGCAAATATTGGTGTGAGAGCTAATTCAATCAAGGAAACAATGCATGTTCGTGAAGGGCATATTGAAGAAGGATCAGCCGAGTGGTTCTTGTGGGAGAACAACTCCATTTGGCTCACTAACTTCACACACCATCAGGCTTCCAAGCAGCTCTCAAGGAAACTCAGTTTTCACAGTCTATGCTTAGTGCCCTTTGAGTGCATTATCTAGGAATGAACCTGGTAGAGCATCCCACACAAACGAATGCTCCACATGCGGGTTTCACATGCCACCAACTCCACATTCACAGGCAACTTCAGCGCCACAGCCGTTTTCAGATAGCCCTCAATGCAAAGGGCTCTAGACGCAAATATTGGTGTGAGAGCTAATTCAATCAAGGAAACACTGCATGTTGGTGAAGGGCATATTGAAGAAGGATCAGCCGAGTGGTTATTGTGGGAGAACAACTCCATTTGGCTCACTAACTTCACACACCATCAGGCTTCCAAGCAGCTCTCAAGGAAACTCAGTTTTCACACTCTATGCTTAGTGCCCTTTGAATGCATTATCTAGGAATGAACCTGGTAGAGCATCCCACACAAACGAATGCTCCACATGCGGGTTTCACATGCCACCAACTCCACATTCACAGGCAACTTCAGCGCCACAGTCGTTTTCAGATAGCCCTCAATGCCAAGGCTCTAGACGCAAATATTGGTGTGAGAGCTAATTCAATCAAGGAAACACTGCATGTTGGTGAAGGGCATATTGAAGAAGGATCAGCCGAGTGGTTCTTGTGGGAGAACAACTCCATTTGGCTCACTAACTTCAGACACCATCAGGCTTCCAAGCAGCTCTCAAGGAAACTCAGTTTTCACACTCTATGCTTAGTGCCCTTTGTATGGCTAGGACTGAAATGAACCTGGTAGAGCATCCCACACAAACGAATGCTCCACATGCGGGTTTCACATGCCACCAACTCCACATTCACAGGCAACTTCAGCGCCACAGCCGTTTTCAGATAGCCCTCAATGCAAAGGCTCTAGACGCAAATATTGGTGTGAGAGCTAATTCAATCAAGGAAACACTGCATGTTGGTGAAGGGCATATTGAAGAAGGATCAGCCGAGTGGTTCTTGTGGGAGAACAACTCCATTTGGCTCACCAACTTCACACACCATCAGGCTTCCAAGCAGCTCTCAAGGAAACTCAGTTTTCACACTCTATGCTTAGTGCCCTTTGAGTGCATTATCTAGGAATGAACCTGGTAGAGCATCCCACACAAACGAATGCTCCACATGCGGGTTTCACATGCCAGCAACTCCACATTCACAGGCAACTTCAGCGCCACAGCCGTTTTCAGATAGCCCTCAATGCAAAGGCTCTAGACGCAAATATTGGTGTGAGAGCTAATTCAATCAAGGAAACAATGCATGTTCGTGAAGGGCATATTGAAGAAGGATCAGCCGAGTGGTTCTTGTGGGAGAACAACTCCATTTGGCTCACTAACTTCACACACCATCAGACTTCCAAGCAGCTCTCAAGGAAACTCAGTTTTCACACTCTATGCTTAGTGCCCTTTGAGTGCATTATCTAGGAATGAACCTGGTAGAGCATCCCACACAAACGAATGCTCCACATGCGGGTTTCACATGCCACCAACTCCACATTCACAGGCAACTTCAGCGCCACAGTCGTTTTCAGATAGCCCTCAATGCAAAGGCTCTAGACGCAAATATTGGTGTGAGAGCTAATTCAATCAAGGAAACACTGCATGTTGGTGAAGGGCATATTGAAGAAGGATCAGCCGAGTGGTTCTTGTGGGAGAACAACTCCATTTGGCTCACTAACTTCACACACCATCAGGCTTCCAAGCAGCTCTCCAGGAAACTCAGTTTTCACACTCTATGCTTAGTGCTCTATGTGTGCCTAGGAATGAAATGAAGCTTGGTCAGCATCCCACACAAACGAATGCTCCACATGCGGGTTTCACATGCCACCAACTCCACATTCACAGGCAACTTCAGCGCCACAGCCGTTTTCAGATAGCCCTCAATGCAAAGGCTCTAGACGCAAATATTGGTGTGAGAGCTAATTCAATCAAGGAAACACTGCATGTTGGTGAAGGGCATATTGAAGAAGGATCAGCCGAGTGGTTCTTGTGGGAGAACAACTCCCTTTGGCTCACTAACTTCACACACCATCAGGCTTCCAAGCAGCTCTCAAGGAAACTCAGTTTTCACAGTCTATGCTTAGTGCCCTTTGAGTGCATTATCTAGGAATGAACCTGGTAGAGCATCCCACACAAACGAATGCTCCACATGCGGGTTTCACATGCCACCAACTCCACATTCACAGGCAACTTCAGCGCCACAGCCGTTTTCAGATAGCCCTCAATGCAAAGGCTCTAGATGCAAATATTGGTGTGAGAGCTAATTCAATCAAGGAAACACTGCATGTTGGTGAAGGGCATATTGAAGAAGGATCAGCCAAGTGGTTCTTGTGGGAGAACAACTCCATTTGGCTCACTAACTTCACACACCATCAGGCTTCCAAGCAGCTCTCAAGGAAACTCAGTTTTCACACTCTATGTTTAGTGCCCTTTGAATGCAGTATCTAGGAATGAACCTGGTAGAGCATCCCACACAAACGAATGTTCCACATGCGGGTTTCACATGCCAGCAACTCCACATTCACAGGCAACTTCAGCGCCACAGCCGTTTTCAGATAGCCCTCAATGCAAAGGCTCTAGACGCAAATATTGGTGTGAGAGCTAATTCAATCAAGGAAACACTGCATGTTGGTGAAGGGCATATTGAAGAAGGATCAGCCGAGTGGTTCTTGTGGGAGAACAACTCCATTTGGCTCGCTAACTTCACACACCATCAGGCTTCCAAGTAGCTCTCAAGGAAACTCAGTTTTCACACTCTATGCTTAGTGCCCTTTGAGTGCATTATCTAGGAATGAACCTGGTAGAGCATCCCACACAAACGAATGCTCCACATGCGGGTTTCACATGCCACCAACTCCACATTCACAGGCAACTTCAGCGCCACAGCCGTTTTCAGATAGCCCTCAATGCAAAGGCTCTAGACGCAAATATTGGTGTGAGAGCTAATTCAATCAAGGAAACACTGCATGTTGGTGAAGGGCATATTGAAGAAGGATCAGCCGAGTGGTTCTTGTGGGAGAACAACTCCATTTGGCTCACTAACTTCACACACCATCAGGCTTCCTAGCAGCTCTCAAGGAAACTCAGTTTTCACACTCTATGCTTAGTGCCCTTTGAGTGCATTATCTAGGAATGAACCTGGTAGAGCATCCCACACAAACGAATGCTCCACATGCGGGTTTCACATGCCACCAACTCCACATTCACAGGCAACTTCAGCGCCACAGTCGTTTTCAGATAGCCCTCAATGCAAAGGCTCTAGACGCAAATATTGGTGTGAGAGCTAATTCAATCAAGGAAACACTGCATGTTGGTGAAGGGCATATTGCAGAAGGATCAGCCGAGTGGTTCTTGTGGGAGAACAACTCCATTTGGCTCACTAACTTCACACACCATCAGGTTTCCAAGCAGCTCTCAAGGAAACTCAGTTTTCACACTCTATGTTTAGTGCCCTTTGAATGCAGTATCTAGGAATGAACCTGGTAGAGCATCCCACACAAACGAATGTTCCACATGCGGATTTCACATGCCAGCAACTCCACATTCACAGGCAACTTCAGTGCCACAGCCGTTTTCAGATAGCCCTCAATGCAAAGGCTCTAGACACAAATATTGGTGTGAGAGCTAATTCAATCAAGGAAACACTGCATGTTGGTGAAGGGCATATTGAAGAAGGATCAGCCAAGTGGTTCTTGTGGGAGAACAACTCCTTTTGGCTCACTAACTTCACACACCATCAGGCTTCCAAGCAGCTCTCAAGGAAACTCAGTTTTCACACTCTATGCTTAGTGCCCTTTGAGTGCATTATCTAGGAATGAACCTGGTAGAGCATCCCACACAAACGAATGCTCCACATGCGGGTTTCACATGCCACCAACTCCACATTCACAGGCAACTTCAGCGCCACAGCCGTTTTCAGATAGCCCTCAATGCAAAGGCTCTAGACGCAAATATTGGTGTGAGAGCTAATTCAATCAAGGAAACACTGCATGTTGGTGAAGGGCATATTGAAGAAGGATCAGCCGAGTGGTTCTTGTGGGAGAACAACTCCATTTGGCTCACTACACACACCATCAGGCTTCCAAGCAGCTCTCAAGGAAACTCAGTTTTCACAGTCTATGCTTAGTGCCCTTTGAGTGCATTATCTAGGAATGAACCTGGTAGAGCATCCCACACAAACGAATGCTCCACATGCGGGTTTCACATGCCACCAACTCCACATTCACAGGCAACTTCAGCGCCACAGCCGTTTTCAGATAGCCCTCAATGCAAAGGCTCTAGACGCAAATATTGGTGTGAGAGATGATTCAATCAAGGAAACACTGCATGTTGGTGAAGGGCGTATTGAAGAAGGATCAGCCGAGTGGTTCTTGTGGGAGAACAACTCCATTTGGCTCACTAACTTCACACACCATCAGGCTTCCAAGCAGCTCTCAAGGAAACTCAGTTTTCACACTCTATGCTTAGTGCCCTCTGTATGGCTAGGACTGAAATGAAGCTTGGAGAGCATCCCACACAAACGAATGCTCCACATGCGGGTTTCACATGCCACCAACTCCACATTCACAGGCAACTTCAGCGCCACAGCCGTTTTCAGATAGCCCTCAATGCAAAGGCTCTAGACGCAAATATTGGTGTGAGAGCTAATTCAATCAAGGAAACACTGCATGTTGGTGAAGGGCATATTGAAGAAGGATCAGCCGAGTGGTTCTTGTGGGAGAACAACTCCATTTGGCTCACCAACTTCACACACTATCAGGCTTCCAAGCAGCTCTCAAGGAAACTCAGTTTTCACACTCTATGTTTAGTGCCCTTTGAATGCATTATCTAGGAATTGAACCTGGTAGAGCATCCCACAAAAACGAATGTTCCACATGCGGGTTTCACATGCCAGCAACTCCACATTCACAGGCAACTTCAGCGCCACAGCCGTTTTCTGATAGCCCTCAATGCAAAGGCTCTAGACGCAAATATGGTGTGAGAGCTAATTCAATCAAGGAAACACTGCATGTTGGTGAAGAGCATATTGAAAAAGGATCAGCCGAGTGGTTCTTGTGGGAGAACAACTCGATTTGGCTCACTAACTTCACACACCATCAGGTTTCCAAGCAGCTCTCAAGGAAACTCAGTTTTCACACTCTATGTTTAGTGCCCTTTGAATGCAGTATCTAGGAATGAACCTGGTAGAGCATCCCACACAAACGAATGTTCCACATGCGGATTTCACGTGCCAGCAACTCCACATTCACAGGCAACTTCAGCGCCACAGCCGTTTTCAGATAGCCCTCAATGCAAAGGCTCTAGACGCAAATATTGGTGTGAGAGCTAATTCAATCAAGGAAACACTGCATGTTGGTGAAGGGCATATTGAAGAAGGATCAGCCGAGTGGTTCTTGTGGAGAACAACTCCATTTGGCTCACTAACTTCACACACCATCAGGCTTCCAAGCAGCTCTCAAGGAAACTCAGTTTTCACACTCTATGTTTAGTGCTCTTTGAATGCATTATCTAGGAATGAACCTGGTAGAGCATCCCACACAAACGAATGTTCCACATGCGAGTTTCACATGCCACCAACTCCACATTCACAGGCAACTTCAGCGCCACAGCCGTTTTCAGATAGCCCTCAATGCAAAGGCTCTAGACGCAAATATTGGTGTGAGAGCTAATTCAATCAAGGAAACACTGCATGTTGGTGAAGGGCATATTGAAGAAGGATCAGCCGAGTGGTTCTTGTGGGAGAACAACTCCATTTGGCTCACTAACTTCACACACCATCAGGCTTCCAAGCAGCTCTCAAGGAAACTCAGTTTTCACACTCTATGTTTAGTGCCCTTTGAATGCATTATCTAGGAATGAACCTGGTAGAGCATCCCACACAAACGAATGTTCCACATGCGGGTTTCACATGCCACCAACTCCACATTCACAGGCAACTTCAGCGCCACAGCCGTTTTCAGATAGCCCTCAATGCAAAGGCTCTAGACGCAAATATTGGTGTGAGAGCTAATTCAATCAAGGAAACACTGCATGTTGGTGAAGGGGCATATTGAAGAAGGATCAGCCGAGTGGTTCTTGTGGGAGAACAACTCCATTTGGCTCACTAACTTCACACACCATCAGGCTTCCAAGCAGCTCTCAAGGAAACTCAGTTTTCACAGTCTATGCTTAGTGCCCTTTGAGTGCATTATCTAGGAATGAACCTGGTAGAGCATCCCACACAAACGAATGCTCCACATGCGGGTTTCACATGCCACCAACTCCACATTCACAGGCAACTTCAGCGCCACAGCCGTTTTCAGATAGCCCTCAATGCAAAGGCTCTAGACGCAAATATTGGGTGTGAGAGCTAATTCAATCAAGGAAACACTGCATGTTGGTGAAGGGCATATTGAAGAAGGATCAGCCGAGTGGTTATTGTGGGAGAACAACTCCATTTGGCTCACTAACTTCACACACCATCAGGCTTCCAAGCAGCTCTCAAGGAAACTCAGTTTTCACACTCTATGCTTAGTGCCCTTTGAGTGCATTATCTAGGAATGAACCTGGTAGAGCATCCCACACAAACGAATGCTCCACATGCGGGTTTCACATGCCACCAACTCCACATTCACAGGCAACTTCAGCGCCACAGTCGTTTTCAGATAGCCCTCAATGCCAAGGCTCTAGACGCAAATATTGGTGTGAGAGCTAATTCAATCAAGGAAACACTGCATGTTGGTGAAGGGCATATTGAAGAAGGATCAGCCGAGTGGTTCTTGTGGGAGAACAACTCCATTTGGCTCACTAACTTCACACACCATCAGGCTTCCAAGCAGCTCTCAAGGAAACTCAGTTTTCACACTCTATGCTTAGTGCCCTTTGAGTGCATTATCTAGGAATGAACCTGGTAGAGCATCCCACAAAAACGAATGTTCCACATGCGTATTTCACATGCCAGCAACTCCACATTCACAGGCAACTTCAGCGCCACAGCCGTTTTCAGATAGCCCTCAATGCAAAGGCTCTAGACGCAAATATTGGTGTGAGAGCTAATTCAATCAAGGAAACACTGCATGTTGGTGAAGGGCATATTGAAGAAGGATCAGCCGAGTGGTTCTTGTGGGAGAACAACTCCATTTGGCTCACTACACACACCATCAGGCTTCCAAGCAGCTCTCAAGGAAACTCAGTTTTCACACTCTATGCTTAGTGCTCTATGTGTGCCTAGGACTGAAATGAAGCTTGGTCAGCATCCCACACAAACGAATGCTCCACATGCGGGTTTCACATGCCACCAACTCCACATTCACAGGCAACTTCAGCGCCACAGCCGTTTTCAGATAGCCCTCAATGCAAAGGCTCTAGACGCAAATATTGGTGTGAGAGATGATTCAATCAAGGAAACACTGCATGTTGGTGAAGGGCGTATTCAAGAAGGATCAGCCGAGTGGTTCTTGTGGGAGAACAACTCCATTTGGCTCACTAACTTCACACACCATCAGGCTTCCAAGCAGCTCTCAAGGAAACTCAGTTTTCACACTCTATGCTTAGTGCCCTTTGTATGGCTAGGACTGAAATGAACCTGGTAGAGCATCCCACACAAACGAATGCTCCACATGCGGGTTTCACATGCCACCAACTCCACATTCACAGGCAACTTCAGCGCCACAGCCGTTTTCAGATAGCCCTCAATGCAAAGGCTCTAGACGCAAATATTGGTGTGAGAGCTA
>NW_026701387.1:0-29187 GCF_030435755.1 Ochotona princeps | reverse complement strand
GCTGAAGTTGCCTGTGAATGTGGAGTTGGTGGCATGTGAAACCCGCATGTGGAGCATTCGTTTGTGTGGGATGCTCTACCAGGTTCATTCCTAGATAATGCACTCAAAGGGCACTAAGCATAGAGTGTGAAAACTGAGTTTCCTTGAGAGCTGCTTGGAAGCCTGATGGTGTGTGAAGTTAGTGAGCCAAATGGAGTTGTTCTCCCACAAGAACCACTCGGCTGATCCTTCTTCAATATGCACTTCACCAACATGCAGTGTTTCCTTGATTGAATTAGCTCTCACACCAATATTTGCGTCTAGAGCCTTTGCATTGAGGGCTATCTGAAAACGGCTGTGGCGCTGAAGTTGCCTGTGAATGTGGAGTTGGTGGCATGTGAAACCCGCATGTGGAGCATTCGTTTGTGTGGGATGCTGACCAAGCTTCATTTCAGTCCTAGCCACACAAAGAGCACTAAGCATAGAGTGTGAAAACTGAGTTTCCTTGAGAGCTGCTTGGAAGCGTGATGGTGTGTGAAGTTAGTGAGCCAAATGGAGTTGTTCTCCCACAAGAACCACTCGGCTGATCCTTCTTCAATATGCCCTTCACCAACATGCAGTGTTTCCTTGATTGAATTAGCTCTCACACCAATATTTGCGTCTACAGCCTTTGCATTGAGGGCTATCTGAAAACGGCTGTGGCGCTGAAGTTGCCTGTGAATGTGGAGTTGGTGGCATGTGAAACCCGCATGTGGAGCATTCATTTGTGTGGGATGCTGACCAAGCTTCATTTCAGTCCTAGGCACACAAAGGGCACTAAGCATAGAGTGTGAAAACTGAGTTTCCTTGAGAGCTGCTTGGAAGCCTGATGGTGTGTGAAGTTGGTGAGCCAAATGGAGTTGTTCTCCCACAAGAACCACTCGGCTGATCCTTCTTCAATATGCCCTTCACCAACATGCAGTGTTTCCTTGATTGAATTAGCTCTCACACCAATATTTGCATCTAGAGCCTTTGCATTGAGGGCTATCTGAAAACGGCTGTGGCGCTGAAGTTGCCTGTGAATGTGGAGTTGGTGGCATGTGAAACCCGCATGTGGAGCATTCGTTTGTGTGGGATGCTCTACCAGGTTCATTCCTAGATAATGCACTCAAAGGGCACTAAGCATAGAGTGTGAAAACTGAGTTTCCTTGAGAGCTGCTTGGAAGCCTGATGGTGTGTGAAGTTAGTGAGCCAAATGGAGTTGTTCTCCCACAAGAACCACTCGGCTGATCCTTCTTCAATATGCCCTTCACCAACATGCAGTGTTTCCTTGATTGAATTAGCTCTCACACCAATATTTGCGTCTAGAGCCTTTGCATTGAGGGCTATCTGAAAATGGCTGTGGCGCTGAAGTTGCCTGTGAATGTGGAGTTGGTGGCATGTGAAACCCGCATGTGGAGCATTCGTTTGTGTGGGATGCTGACCAAGCTTCATTTCATTCCTAGGCACACAAAGGGCACTAAGCATAGAGTGTGAAAACTGAGTTTCCTTGAGAGCTGCTTGGAAGCCTGATGGTGTGTGAAGTTGGTGAGCCAAATGGAGTTGTTCTCCCACAAGAACCACTCGGCTGATCCTTCTTCAATATGCCCTTCACCAACATGCAGTGTTTCCTTGATTGAATTAGTTCTCACACCAATATTTGTGTCTAGAGCCTTTGCATTGAGGGCTATCTGAAAACGGCTGTGGCGCTGAAGTTGCCTGTGAATGTGGAGTTGGTGGCATGTGAAACCCGCATGTGGAGCATTCGTTTGTGTGGGATGCTCTACCAGGTTCATTCCTAGATAATGCACTCAAAGGGCACTAAGCATAGAGTGTGAAAACTGAGTTTCCTTGAGAGCTGCTTGGAAGCCTGATGGTGTGTGAAGTTAGTGAGCCAAATGGAGTTGTTCTCCAACAAGAACCACTCGGCTGATCCTTCTTCAATATGCCCTTCACCAACATGCAGTGTTTCCTTGATTGAATTAGCTCTCACACCAATATTTGCGTCTAGAGCCTTTGCATTGAGGGCTATCTGAAAATGGCTGTGGCGCTGAAGTTGCCTGTGAATGTGGAGTTGGTGGCATGTGAAACCCGCATGTGGAGCATTCGTTTGTGTGGGATGCTGACCAAGCTTCATTTCATTCCTAGGCACTCAAAGGGCACTAAACATAGAGTGTGAAAACTGAGTTTCCTTGAGAGCTGCTTGGAAGCCTGATGGTGTGTGAAGTTAGTGAGCCAAATGGAGTTGTTCTCCCACAAGAACCACTCGGCTGATCCTTCTTCAATATGCCCTTCACCAACATGCAGTGTTTCCTTGATTGAATTAGCTCTCACACCAATATTTGCGTCTAGAGCCTTTGCATTGAGGGCTATCTGAAAACGGCTGTGGCGCTGAAGTTGCCTGTGAATGTGGAGTTGGTGGCATGTGAAACCTGCATGTGGAGCATTCGTTTGTGTGGGATGCTCTACCAGGTTCATTCCTAGATAATGCACTCAAAGGGCACTAAGCATAGAGTGTGAAAACTGAGTTTCCTTGAGAGCTGCTTGGAAGCCTGATGGTGTGTGAAGTTAGTGAGCCAAATGGAGTTGTTCTCCCACAAGAACCACTCGGCTGATCCTTCTTCAATATGCCCTTCACCAACATGCAGTGTTTCCTTGATTGAATTAGCTCTCACACCAATATTTGCGTCTAGAGCCTTTGCATTGAGGGCTATCTGAAAACGGCTGTGGCGCTGAAGTTGCCTGTGAATGTGGAGTTGGTGGCATGTGAAACCCGCATGTGGAGCATTCGTTTGTGTGGGATGCTCTACCAGGTTCATTCCTACATAAGGCACTCAAAGGGCACTAAGCATAGAGTGTGAAAACTGAGTTTCCTTGAGAGCTGCTTGGAAGCCTGATGGTGTGTGAAGTTAGTGAGCCAAATGGAGTTGTTCTCCCACAAGAACCACTCGGCTGATCCTTCTTCAATATGCCCTTCACCAACATGCAGTGTTTCCTTGATTGAATTAGCTCTCACACAAATATTTGCGTCTAGAGCCTTTGCATTGAGGGCTATCTGAAAACGGCTGTGGCGCTGAAGTTGCCTGTGAATGTGGAGTTGGTGGCATGTGAAACCCGCATGTGGAGCATTCGTTTGTGTGGGATGCTGACCAAGCTTCATTTCAGTCCTAGCCACACAAAGTGCACTAAGCATAGAGTGTGAAAACTGAGTTTCCTTGAGAGCTGCTTGGAAGCCTGATGGTGTGTGAAGTTAGTGAGCCAAATGGAGTTGTTCTCCCACAAGAACCACTCGGCCGATCCTTCTTCAATATGCCCTTCACCAACATGCAGTGTTTCCTTGATTGAATTAGCTCTCACACCAATATTTGCGTCTAGAGCCTTTGCATTGAGGACTATCTGAAAACGGCTGTGGCGCTGAAGTTGCCTCTGAATGTGGAGTTGGTGGCATGTGAAACCCGCATGTGGAGCATTCGTTTGTGTGGGATGCTGACCAAGCTTCATTTCATTCCCAGGCACACAAAGGGCACTAAGCATAGAGTGTGAAAACTGAGTTTCCTTGAGAGCTGTTTGGAAGCCTGATGGTGTGTGAAGTTGGTGAGCCAAATGGAGTTGTTCTCCCACAAGAATCACTCGGCTGATCCTTCTTCAATATGCCCTTCACCAACATGCAGTGTTTCCTTGATTGAATTAGCTCTCACACCAATATTTGCGTCTAGAACCTTTGCATTGAGGGCTATCTGAAAACGGCTGTGGCGCTGAAGTTGCCTGTGAATGTGGAGTTGGTGGCATGTGAAACCCGCATGTGAAGCATTCGTTTGTGTGGGATGCTCTACCAGGTTCATTCCTAGATAATGCACTCAAAGAGCACTAAGCATAGAGTGTGGAAACTGAGTTTCCTTGAGAGCTGCTTGGAAGCCTGATGGTGTGTGAAGTTAGTGAGCCAAATGGAGTTGTTCTCCCACAAGAACCACTCAGCTGATCCTTCCTCAATATGCCCTTCACCAATATGCAGTGTTTCCTTGATTGAATTAGCTCTCACACCAATATTTGCGTCTAGAGCCTTTGCATTGAGGGCTATCTGAAAACGGCTGTGGCGCTGAAGTTGCCTGTGAATGTGGAGTTGGTGGCATGTGAAACCCGCATGTGGAGCATTCGTTTGTGTGGGATGCTCTACCAGGTTCACTTCAGTCCTAGCCATACAAAGGGCACTAAGCATAGAGTGTGAAAACTGAGTTTCCTTGAGAGCTGCTTGGAAGCCTGATGGTGTGTGAAGTTAGTCAGAAAAATGGAGTTGTTCTCCCACAAGAACCACTCGGCTGATCCTTCTTCAATATGCCCTTCACCAACATGCAGTGTTTCCTTGATTGAATTTGCTCTCACACCAATATTTGCGTGTAGAGCCTTTGCATTGTGGGCTATCTGAAAACGGCTGTGGCGCTGAAGTTGCCTGTGAATGTGGAGTTGGTGGCATGTGAAACCCGCATGTGGAGCATTCGTTTGTGTGGGATGCTCTACCAGGTTCATTCCTAGATAAATCACTCAAAGGGCACTAAGCATAGAGTGTGAAAACTGAGTTTCCTTGAGAGCTGCTTGGAAGCCTGATGGTGTGTGAAGTTAGTGAACCAAATGGAGTTGTTCTCCCCCAAGAACCACTCGGCTGATCCTTCTTCAATATGCCCTTCACCAACATGCAGTGTTTCCTTGATTGAATTAGCTCTCACACCAATATTTGCGTCTAGAGCCTTTGCATTGTGGGCTATCTGAAAATGGCTGTGGCGCTGAAGTTGCATGTGAATGTGGAGTTGGTGGCATGTGAAACCCGCATGTGGAGCATTCGTTTGTGTGGGATGCTCTACCAGGTTCATTCCTAGATAATGCACTCAAAGGGCACTAAACATAGAGTGTGAAAACTGAGTTTCCTTGAGAGCTGCTTGGAAGCCTGATGGTGTGTGAAGTTAGTGAGCCAAATGGAGTTGTTCTCCCACAAGAACCACTCAGCTGATCCTTCTTCAATATGCCCTTCACCAACATGCAGTGTTTCCTTGATTGAATTAGCTCTCACACCAATATTTGCGTCTAGAGCCTTTGCATTGAGGGCTATCTGAAAACGGCTGTGGCGCTGAAGTTGCCTGTGAATGTGGAGTTGGTGGCATGTGAAACCCGCATGTGGAGCATTCGTTTGTGTGGGATGCTCTACCAGGTTCATTCCTAGATAATGCACTCAAAGGGCACTAAGCATAGAGTGTGAAAACTGAGTTTCCTTGAGAGCTGCTTGGAAGCCTGATGGTGTGTGAAGTTAGTGAGCCAAATGGAGTTGTTCTCCCACAAGAACCACTCGGCTGATCCTTCTTCAATATGCACTTCACCAACATGCAGTGTTTCCTTGATTGAATTAGCTCTCACACCAATATTTGCGTCTAGAGCCTTTGCATTGAGGGCTATCTGAAAACGGCTGTGGCGCTGAAGTTGCCTGTGAATGTGGAGTTGGTGGCATGTGAAACCCGCATGTGGAGCATTCGTTTGTGTGGGATGCTGACCAAGCTTCATTTCAGTCCTAGCCACACAAAGAGCACTAAGCATAGAGTGTGAAAACTGAGTTTCCTTGAGAGCTGCTTGGAAGCGTGATGGTGTGTGAAGTTAGTGAGCCAAATGGAGTTGTTCTCCCACAAGAACCACTCGGCTGATCCTTCTTCAATATGCCCTTCACCAACATGCAGTGTTTCCTTGATTGAATTAGCTCTCACACCAATATTTGCGTCTAGAGCCTTTGCATTGAGGGCTATCTGAAAACGGCTGTGGCGCTGAAGTTGCCTGTGAATGTGGAGTTGGTGGCATGTGAAACCCGCATGTGGAGCATTCGTTTGTGTGGGATGCTGACCAAGCTTCATTTCATTCCTAGGCACTCAAAGGGCACTAAACATAGAGTGTGAAAACTGAGTTTCCTTGAGAGCTGCTTGGAAGCCTGATGGTGTGTGAAGTTAGTGAGCCAAATGGAGTTGTTCTCCCACAAGAACCACTCGGCTGATCCTTCTTCAATATGCCCTTCACCAACATGCAGTGTTTCCTTGATTGAATTAGCTCTCACACCAATATTTGCGTCTAGAGCCTTTGCATTGAGGGCTATCTGAAAACGGCTGTGGCACTAAAGTTGCCTGTGAATGTGGAGTTGGTGGCATGTGAAACCCGCATGTGGAGCATTCGTTTGTGTGGGATGCTCTACTAGGTTCATTTCAGTCCTAGCCATACAAAGGGCACTAAGCATAGAGTGTGAAAACTGAGTTTCCTTGAGAGCTGCTTGGAAGCCTGATGGTGTGTGAAGTTAGTGAGCCAAATGGAGTTGTTCTCCCACAAGAACCACTCGGCTGATCCTTCTTCAATATGCCCTTCACCAACATGCAGTGTTTCCTTGATTGAATTAGCTCTCACACCAATATTTGCGTCTAGAGCCTTTGCATTGAGGGCTATCTGAAAACGGCTGTGGCGCTGAAGTTGCCTGTGAATGTGGAGTTGGTGGCATGTGAAACCCGCATGTGGAGCATTCGTTTGTGTGGGATGCTCTACCAGGTTCATTCCTAGATAATGCACTCAAAGGGCACTAAGCATAGAGTGTGAAAACTGAGTTTCCTTGAGAGCTGCTTATAAGCCTGATTGTGTGTGAAGTTAGTGAGCCAAATGGAGTTGTTCTCCCACAAGAACCACTCGGCTGATCCTTCTTCAATATGCACATCACCAACATGCAGTATTTCCTTGATTGAATTAGCTCTCACACCAATATTTGCGTCTAGAGCCTTTGCATTGAGGGCTATCTGAAAACGGCTGTGGCGCTGAAGTTGCCTGTGAATGTGGAGTTGGTGGCATGTGAAACCCGCATGTGGAGCATTCGTTTGTGTGGGATGCTCTACCAGGTTCATTCCTAGATAATGCACTCAAAGGGCACTAAGCATAGAGTGTGAAAACTGAGTTTCCTTGAGAGCTGCTTGGAAGCCTGATGGTGTGTGAAGTTAGTGAGCCAAATGGAGTTGTTCTCCCACAAGAACCACTCGGCTGATCCTTCTTCAATATGCCCTTCACCAACATGCAGTGTTTCCTTGATTGAATTAGTTCTCACACCAATATTTGCGTCTAGAGCCTTTGCATTGAGGGCTATCTGAAAACGGCTGTGGCGCTGAAGTTGCCTGTGAATGTGGAGTTGGTGGCATGTGAAACCCGCATGTGGAGCATTCGTTTGTGTGGGATGCTCTACCAGGTTCATTCCTAGATAATGCACTCAAAGGGCACTAAGCATAGAGTGTGAAAACTGAGTTTCCTTGAGAGCTGCCTATAAGCCTGATTGTGTGTGAAGTTAGTGAGCCAAATGGA
Source organism: Ochotona princeps (assembly GCF_030435755.1). Lineage (NCBI taxonomy): Eukaryota > Metazoa > Chordata > Mammalia > Lagomorpha > Ochotonidae > Ochotona > Ochotona princeps. Next base: position 21,831 of record NW_026701387.1, on the reverse strand, counting down.
GTTGTTCTCCCACAAGAACCACTCGGCTGATCCTTCTTCAATATGCCCTTCACCAACATGCAGTGTTTCCTTGATTGAATTAGCTCTCACACCAATATTTGCGTCTAGAGCCTTTGCATTGAGGGCTATCTGAAAACGGCTGTGGCGCTGAAGTTGCCTGTGAATGTGGAGTTGGTGGCATGTGAAACCCGCATGTGGAGCATTCGTTTGTGTGGGATGCTGACCAAGCTTCATTTCAGTCCTAGCCACACAAAGAGCACTAAGCAAAGAGTGTGAAAACTGAGTTTCCTTGAGAGCTGCTTGGAAGCCTGATGGTGTGTGAAGTTAGTGAGCCAAATGGAGTTGTTCTCCCACAAGAACCACTCGGCTGATCCTTCTTCAATATGCACTTCACCAACATGCAGTGTTTCCTTGATTGAATTAGCTCTCACACCAATATTTGCGTCTAGAGCCTTTGCATTGAGGGCTATCTGAAAACGGCTGTGGCGCTGAAGTTGCCTGTGAATGTGGAGTTGGTGGCATGTGAAACCCCATGTGGAGCATTCGTTTGTGTGGGATGCTGACCAAGCTTCATTTCAGTCCTAGGCACACAAAGGGCACTAAGCATAGAGTGTGAAAACTGAGTTTCCTTGAGACCTGCTTGGAAGCCTGATGGTGTGTGAAGTTAGTGAGCCAAATGGAGTTGTTCTCCCACAAGAACCACTCAGCTGATCCTTCTTCAATATGCCCTTCACCAACATGCAGTGTTTCCTTGATTGAATTAGCTCTCACACCAATATTTGCGTCTAGAGCCTTTGCATTGAGGGCTATCTGAAAACGGCTGTGGCGCTGAAGTTGCCTGTGAATGTGGAGTTGGTGGCATGTGAAACCCGCATGTGGAGCATTCGTTTGTGTGGGATGCTCTACCAGGTTCATTCCTAGATAATGCACTCAAAGGGCACTAAGGATAGAGTGTGAAAACTGAGTTTCCTTGAGAGCTGCTTGGAAGCCTGATGGTGTGTGAAGTTAGTGAGCCAAATGGAGTTGTTCTCCCACAAGAACCACTCGGCTGATCCTTCTTCAATATGCACTTCACCAACATGCAGTGTTTCCTTGATTGAATTAGCTCTCACACCAATATTTGCGTCTAGAGCCTTTGCATTGAGGGCTATCTGAAAACGGCTGTGGCGCTGAAGTTGCCTGTGAATGTGGAGTTGGTGGCATGTGAAACCCGCATGTGGAGCATTCGTTTGTGTGGGATGCTCTACCAGGTTCATTCCTACATAATGCACTCAAAGGGCACTAAGCATAGAGTGTGAAAACTGAGTTTCCTTGAGAGCTGCTTGGAAGCCTGATGGTGTGTGAAGTTAGTGAGCCAAATGGAGTTGTTCTCCCACAAGAACCACTCGGCTGATCCTTCTTCAATATGCCCTTCACCAACATGCAGTGTTTCCTTGATTGAATTAGCTCTCACACCAATATTTGCGTCTAGAGCCTTTGCATTGAGGGCTATCTGAAAACGGCTGTGGCGCTGAAGTTGCCTGTGAATGTGGAGTTGGTGGCATGTGAAACCCGCATGTGGAGCATTCGTTTGTGTGGGATGCTGACCAAGCTTCATTTCAGTCCTAGCCACACAAAGAGCACTAAGCATAGAGTGTGAAAACTGAGTTTCCTTGAGAGCTGCTTGGAAGCGTGATGGTGTGTGAAGTTAGTGAGCCAAATGGAGTTGTTCTCCCACAAGAACCACTCGGCTGATCCTTCTTCAATATGCCCTTCACCAACATGCAGTGTTTCCTTGATTGAATTAGCTCTCACACCAATATTTGCGTCTAGAGCCTTTGCATTGAGGGCTATCTGAAAACGGCTGTGGCGCTGAAGTTGCCTGTGAATGTGGAGTTGGTGGCATGTGAAACCCGCATGTGGAGCATTCGTTTGTGTGGGATGCTGACCAAGCTTCATTTCATTCCTAGGCACTCAAAGGGCACTAAACATAGAGTGTGAAAACTGAGTTTCCTTGAGAGCTGCTTGGAAGCCTGATGGTGTGTGAAGTTAGTGAGCCAAATGGAGTTGTTCTCCCACAAGAACCACTCGGCTGATCCTTCTTCAATATGCCCTTCACCAACATGCAGTGTTTCCTTGATTGAATTAGCTCTCACACCAATATTTGCGTCTAGAGCCTTTGCATTGAGGGCTATCTGAAAACGGCTGTGGCACTAAAGTTGCCTGTGAATGTGGAGTTGGTGGCATGTGAAACCCGCATGTGGAGCATTCGTTTGTGTGGGATGCTGACCAAGCTTCATTTCATTCCTAGGCACTCAAAGGGCACTAAACATAGAGTGTGAAAACTGAGTTTCCTTGAGAGCTGCTTGGAAGCCTGATGGTGTGTGAAGTTAGTGAGCCAAATGGAGTTGTTCTCCCACAAGAACCACTCGGCTGATCCTTCTTCAATATGCCCTTCACCAACATGCAGTGTTTCCTTGATTGAATTAGCTCTCACACCAATATTTGCGTCTAGAGCCTTTGCATTGAGGGCTATCTGAAAACGGCTGTGGCGCTGAAGTTGCCTGTGAATGTGGAGTTGGTGGCATGTGAAACCCGCATGTGGAGCATTCGTTTGTGTGGGATGCTCTACCAGGTTCATTCCTAGATAATGCACTGAAAGGGCACTAAGCATAGAGTGTGAAAACTGAGTTTCCTTGAGAGCTGCTTGGAAGCCTGATGGTGTGTGAAGTTAGTGAGCCAAATGGAGTTGTTCTCCCACAAGAACCACTCGGCTGATCCTTCTTCAATATGCCCTTCACCAACATGCAGTGTTTCCTTGATTGAATTAGTTCTCACACCAATATTTGCGTCTAGAGCCTTTGCATTGAGGGCTATCTGAAAACGGCTGTGGCGCTGAAGTTGCCTGTGAATGTGGAGTTGGTGGCATGTGAAACCCGCATGTGGAGCATTCGTTTGTGTGGGATGCTCTACCAGGTTCATTCCTAGATAATGCACTCAAAGGGCACTAAGCATAGAGTGTGAAAACTGAGTTTCCTTGAGAGCTGCTTATAAGCCTGATTGTGTGTGAAGTTAGTGAGCCAAATGGAGTTGTTCTCCCACAAGAACCACTCAGCTGATCCTTCTTCAATATGCCCTTCACCAACATGCAGTGTTTCCTTGATTGAATTAGCTCTCACACCAATATTTGCGTCTAGAGCCTTTGCATTGAGGGCTATCTGAAAACGGCTGTGGCGCTGAAGTTGCCTGTGAATGTGGAGTTGGTGGCATGTGAAACCCGCATGTGGAGCATTCGTTTGTGTGGGATTCTGACCAAGCTTCATTTCAGTCTTAGCCACACAAAGAGCACTAAGCATAGAGTGTGAAAACTGAGTTTCCTTGAGAGCTGCTTGGAAGCCTGATGGTGTGTGAAGTTAGTGAGCCAAATGGAGTTGTTCTCCCACAAGAACCACTCGGCTGATCCTTCTTCAATATGCCCTTCACCAACATGCAGTGTTTCCTTGATTGAATTAGCTCTCACACCAATATTTGCGTCTAGAGCCTTTGCATTGAGGGCTATCTGAAAACGGCTGTGGCGCTGAAGTTGCCTGTGAATGTGGAGTTGGTGGCATGTGAAACCCGCATGTGGAGCATTCGTTTGTGTGGGATGCTGACCAAGCTTCATTTCAGTCCTAGGCACACAAAGGGCACTAAGCATAGAGTGTGAAAACTGAGTTTCCTTGAGAGCTGCTTGGAAGCCTGATGGTGTGTGTAGTTAGGGAGCCAAATGGAGTTGTTCTCCCACAAGAACCACTCGGCTGATCCTTCTTCAATATGCCCTTCACCAACATGCAGTGTTTCCTTGATTGAATTAGCTCTCACACCAATATTTGCGTCTAGAGCCTTTGCATTGAGGGCTATCTGAAAACGGCTGTGGCGCTGAAGTTGCCTGTGAATGTGGAGTTGGTGGCATGTGAAACCCGCATGTGGAGCATTCGTTTGTGTGGGATGCTGACCAAGCTTCATTTCAGTCTTAGCCACACAAAGAGCACTAAGCATAGAGTGTGAAAACTGAGTTTCCTTGAGAGCTGCTTGGAAGCCTGATGGTGTGTGAAGTTAGGGAGCCAAATGGAGTTGTTCTCCCACAAGAACCACTCGGCTGATCCTTCTTCAATATGCCCTTCACCAACATGCAGTGTTTCCTTGATTGAATTAGCTCTCACACCAATATTTGCGTCTAGAGCCTTTGCATTGAGGGCTATCTGAAAACGGCTGTGGCGCTGAAGTTGCCTGTGAATGTGGAGTTGGTGGCATGTGAAACCCGCATGTGGAGCATTCGTTTGTGTGGGATGCTGACCAAGCTTCATTTCAGTCCTAGGCACACAAAGGGCACTAAGCATAGAGTGTGAAAACTGAGTTTCCTTGAGAGCTGCTTGGAAGCCTGATGGTGTGTGATGTTAGGGAGCCAAATGGAGTTGTTCTCCCACAAGAACCACTCGGCTGATCCTTCTTCAATATGCCCTTCACCAACATGCAGTGTTTCCTTGATTGAATTAGCTCTCACACCAATATTTGCTTCTAGAGCCTTGCATTGAGGGCTATCTGAAAATGGCTGTGGCGCTGAAGTTGCCTGTGAATGTGGAGTTGGTGGCATGTGAAACCCGCATGTGAAGCACTCGTTTGTGTGGGATGCTCTACCAGGTTCATTCCTAGATAATGCACTCAAAGGGCACTAAGCATAGAGTGTGAAAACTGAGTTTCCTTGAGAGCTGCTTGGAAGCCTGATGGTGTGTGAAGTTAGGGAGCCAAATGGAGTTGTTCTCCCACAAGAACCACTCGGCTGATCCTTCTTCAATATGCCCTTCACCAACATGCAGTGTTTCCTTGATTGAATTAGCTCTCACACCAATATTTGCGTCTAGAGCCTTTGCATTGAGGGCTATCTGAAAACGGCTGTGGCGCTGAAGTTGCCTGTGAATGTGGAGTTGGTGGCATGTGAAACCCGCATGTGGAGCATTCGTTTGTGTGGGATGCTGACCAAGCTTCATTTCAGTCTTAGCCACACAAAGAGCACTAAGCATAGAGTGTGAAAACTGAGTTTCCTTGAGAGCTGCTTGGAAGCCTGATGGTGTGTGAAGTTAGGGAGCCAAATGGAGTTGTTCTCCCACAAGAACCACTCGGCTGATCCTTCTTCAATATGCCCTTCACCAACATGCAGTGTTTCCTTGATTGAATTAGCTCTCACACCAATATTTGCGTCTAGAGACTTTGCATTGAGGGCTATCTGAAAACGGCTGTGGCGCTGAAGTTGCCTGTGAATGTGGAGTTGGTGGCATGTGAAACCCGCATGTGGAGCATTCGTTTGTGTGGGATGCTGACCAAGCTTCATTTCAGTCCTAGGCACACAAAGGGCACTAAGCATAGAGTGTGAAAACTGAGTTTCCTTGAGAGCTGCTTGGAAGCCTGATGGTGTGTGATGTTAGGGAGCCAAATGGAGTTGTTCTCCCACAAGAACCACTCGGCTGATCCTTCTTCAATATGCCCTTCACCAACATGCAGTGTTTCCTTGATTGAATTAGCTCTCACACCAATATTTGCTTCTAGAGCCTTGCATTGAGGGCTATCTGAAAATGGCTGTGGCGCTGAAGTTGCCTGTGAATGTGGAGTTGGTGGCATGTGAAACCCGCATGTGAAGCACTCGTTTGTGTGGGATGCTCTACCAGGTTCATTCCTAGATAATGCACTCAAAGGGCACTAAGCATAGAGTGTGAAAACTGAGTTTCCTTGAGAGCTGCTTGGAAGCCTGATGGTGTGTGAAGTTAGGGAGCCAAATGGAGTTGTTCTCCCACAAGAACCACTCGGCTGATCCTTCTTCAATATGCCCTTCACCAACATGCAGTGTTTCCTTGATTGAATTAGCTCTCACACCAATATTTGCGTCTAGAGCCTTTGCATTGAGGGCTATCTGAAAACGGCTGTGGCGCTGAAGTTGCCTGTGAATGTGGAGTTGGTGGCATGTGAAACCCGCATGTGGAGCATTCGTTTGTGTGGGATGCTGACCAAGCTTCATTTCAGTCTTAGCCACACAAAGAGCACTAAGCATAGAGTGTGAAAACTGAGTTTCCTTGAGAGCTGCTTGGAAGCCTGATGGTGTGTGAAGTTAGGGAGCCAAATGGAGTTGTTCTCCCACAAGAACCACTCGGCTGATCCTTCTTCAATATGCCCTTCACCAACATGCAGTGTTTCCTTGATTGAATTAGCTCTCACACCAATATTTGCGTCTAGAGACTTTGCATTGAGGGCTATCTGAAAACGGCTGTGGCGCTGAAGTTGCCTGTGAATGTGGAGTTGGTGGCATGTGAAACCCGCATGTGGAGCATTCGTTTGTGTGGGATGCTGACCAAGCTTCATTTCAGTCCTAGGCACACAAAGGGCACTAAGCATAGAGTGTGAAAACTGAGTTTCCTTGAGAGCTGCTTGGAAGCCTGATGGTGTGTGATGTTAGGGAGCCAAATGGAGTTGTTCTCCCACAAGAACCACTCGGCTGATCCTTCTTCAATATGCCCTTCACCAACATGCAGTGTTTCCTTGATTGAATTAGCTCTCACACCAATATTTGCGTCTAGAGCCTTTGCATTGAGGGCTATCTGAAAACGGCTGTGGCGCTGAAGTTGCCTGTGAATGTGGAGTTGGTGGCATGTGAAACCCGCATGTGAAGCACTCGTTTGTGTGGGATGCTCTACCAGGTTCATTCCTAGATAATGCACTCAAAGGGCACTAAGCATAGAGTGTGGAAACTGAGTTTCCTTGAGAGCTGCTTGGAAGCCTGATGGTGTGTGAAGTTAGTGAGCCAAATGGAGTTGTTCTCCCACAAGAACCACTCAGCTGATCCTTCTTCAATATGCCCTTCACCAACATGCAGTGTTTCCTTGATTGAATTAGCTCTCACACCAATATTTGCGTCTAGAGCCTTTGCATTGAGGGCTATCTGAAAACGGCTGTGGCGCTGAAGTTGCCTGTGAATGTGGAGTTGGTGGCATGTGAAACCCGCATGTGGAGCATTCGTTTGTGTGGGATGCTGACCAAGCTTCATTTCAGTCTTAGCCACACAAAGAGCACTAAGCATAGAGTGTGAAAACTGAGTTTCCTTGAGAGCTGCTTGGAAGCCTGATGGTGTGTGAAGTTAGTGAGCCAAATGGAGTTGTTCTCCCACAAGAACCACTCGGCTGATCCTTCTTCAATATGCCCTTCACCAACATGCAGTGTTTCCTTGATTGAATTAGCTCTCACACCAATATTTGCGTCTAGAGCCTTTGCATTGAGGGCTATCTGAAAACGGCTGTGGCGCTGAAGTTGCCTGTGAATCTGGAGTTGGTGGCATGTGAAACCCGCATGTGGAGCATTCGTTTGTGTGGGATGCTGACCAAGCTTCATTTCAGTCCTAGGCACACAAAGGGCACTAAGCATAGAGTGTGAAAACTGAGTTTCCTTGAGAGCTGCTTGGAAGCCTGATGGTGTGTGAAGTTAGGGAGCCAAATGGAGTTGTTCTCCCACAAGAACCACTCGGCTGATCCTTCTTCAATATGCCCTTCACCAACATGCAGTGTTTCCTTGATTGAATTAGCTCTCACACCAATATTTGCGTCTAGAGCCTTTGCATTGAGGGCTATCTGAAAACGGCTGTGGCGCTGAAGTTGCCTGTGAATGTGGAGTTGGTGGCATGTGAAACCCGCATGTGGAGCATTCGTTTGTGTGGGATGCTGACCAAGCTTCATTTCAGTCTTAGCCACACAAAGAGCACTAAGCATAGAGTGTGAAAACTGAGTTTCCTTGAGAGCTGCTTGGAAGCCTGATGGTGTGTGAAGTTAGTGAGCCAAATGGAGTTGTTCTCCCACAAGAACCACTCGGCTGATCCTTCTTCAATATGCCCTTCACCAACATGCAGTGTTTCCTTGATTGAATTAGCTCTCACACCAATATTTGCGTCTAGAGCCTTTGCATTGAGGGCTATCTGAAAACGGCTGTGGCGCTGAAGTTGCCTGTGAATGTGGAGTTGGTGGCATGTGAAACCCGCATGTGGAGCATTCGTTTGTGTGGGATGCTGACCAAGCTTCATTTCAGTCCTAGGCACACAAAGGGCACTAAGCATAGAGTGTGAAAACTGAGTTTCCTTGAGAGCTGCTTGGAAGCCTGATGGTGTGTGAAGTTAGTCAGCCAAATGGAGTTGTTCTCCCACAAGAACCACTCGGCTGATCCTTCTTCAATATGCCCTTCACCAACATGCAGTGTTTCCTTGATTGAATTAGCTCTCACACCAATATTTGCGTCTAGAGCCTTTGCATTGAGGGCTATCTGAAAACGGCTGTGGCGCTGAAGTTGCCTGTGAATGTGGAGTTGGTGGCATGTGAAACCCGCATGTGGAGCATTCGTTTGTGTGGGATGCTCTACCAGGTTCATTCCTAGATAATGCACTCAAAGGGCACTAAGCATAGAGTGTGAAAACTGAGTTTCCTTGAGAGCTGCTTGGAAGCCTGATGGTGTGTGAAGTTAGGGCGCCAAATGGAGTTGTTCTCCCACAAGAACCACTCGGCTGATCCTTCTTCAATATGCCCTTCACCAACATGCAGTGTTTCCTTGATTGAATTAGCTCTCACACCAATATTTGCGTCTAGAGCCTTTGCATTGAGGGCTATCTGAAAACGGCTGTGGCGCTGAAGTTGCCTGTGAATGTGGAGTTGGTGGCATGTGAAACCCGCATGTGGAGCATTCGTTTGTGTGGGATGCTGACCAAGCTTCATTTCATTCCTAGGAACTCAAAGGGCACTAAACATAGAGTGTGAAAACTGAGTTTCCTTGAGAGCTGCTTGGAAGCCTGATGGTGTGTGAAGTTAGTCAGCCAAATGGAGTTGTTCTCCCACAAGAACCACTCGGCTGATCCTTCTTCAATATGCCCTTCACCAACATGCAGTGTTTCCTTGATTGAATTAGCTCTCACACCAATATTTGCGTCTAGAGCCTTTGCATTGAGGGCTATCTGAAAACGGCTGTGGCGCTGAAGTTGCCTGTGAATGTGGAGTTGGTGGCATGTGAAACCCGCATGTGGAGCATTCGTTTGTGTGGGATGCTCTACCAGGTTCATTCCTAGATAATGCACTCAAAGGGCACTAAGCATAGAGTGTGAAAACTGAGTTTCCTTGAGAGCTGCTTGGAAGCCTGATGGTGTGTGAAGTTAGTGAGCCAAATGGAGTTGTTCTCCCACAAGAACCACTCGGCTGATCCTTCTTCAATATGCCCTTCACCAACATGCAGTGTTTCCTTGATTGAATTAGCTCTCACACCAATATTTGCGTCTAGAGCCTTTGCATTGAGGGCTATCTGAAAACGGCTGTGGCGCTGAAGTTGCCTGTGAATGTGGAGTTGGTGGCATGTGAAACCCGCATGTGGAGCATTCGTTTGTGTGGGATGCTGACCAAGCTTCATTTCATTCCTAGGCACTCAAAGGGCACTAAACATAGAGTGTGAAAACTGAGTTTCCTTGAGAGCTGCTTGGAAGCCTGATGGTGTGTGAAGTTAGGGCGCCAAATGGAGTTGTTCTCCCACAAGAACCACTCGGCTGATCCTTCTTCAATATGCCCTTCACCAACATGCAGTGTTTCCTTGATTGAATTAGCTCTCACACCAATATTTGCGTCTAGAGCCTTTGCATTGAGGGCTATCTGAAAACGGCTGTGGCGCTGAAGTTGCCTGTGAATGTGGAGTTGGTGGCATGTGAAACCCGCATGTGGAGCATTCGTTTGTGTGGGATGCTGACCAAGCTTCATTTCATTCCTAGGCACTCAAAGGGCACTAAACATAGAGTGCGAAAACTGAGTTTCCTTGAGAGCTGCTTGGAAGCCTGATGGTGTGTGAAGTTAGTGAGCCAAATGGAGTTGTTCTCCCACAAGAACCACTCGGGTGATCCTTCTTCAATATGCCCTTCACCAACATGCAGTGTTTCCTTGATTGAATTAGCTCTCACACCAATATTTGTGTCTAGAGCCTTTGCATTGAGGGCTATCTGAAAACGGCTGTGGCGCTGAAGTTGCCTGTGAATGTGTAGTTGGTGGCATGTGAAACCCGCATGTGGAGCATTCGTTTGTGTCGGATGCTCTACCAGGTTCATTCCTAGATAATGCACTCAAAGGGCACTAAACATAGAGTGTGAAAACTGAGTTTCCTTGAGAGCTGCTTGGAAGCCTGATGGTGTGTGAAGTTAGTGAGCCAAATGGAGTTGTTCTCCCACAAGAACCACTCGGCTGATCCTTCTTCAATATGCCCTTCACCAACATGCAGTGTTTCCTTGATTGAATTAGTTCTCACACCAATATTTGCGTCTAGAGCCTTTGCATTGTGGGCTATCTGAAAAGGGCTGTGGCGCTGAAGTTGCCTGTGAATGTGGAGTTGGTGGCATGTGAAACCCGCATGTGGAGCATTCGTTTGTGTGGGATGCTCTACCAGGTTCATTCCTAGATAATGCACTCAAAGGGCACTAAGCATAGAGTGTGAAAACTGAGTTTCCTTGAGAGCTGCTTGGAAGCCTGATGGTGTGTGAAGTTAGTGAGCCAAATGGAGTTGTTCTCCCACAAGAACCACTCGGCTGATCCTTCTTCAATATGCCCTTCACCAACACGCAGTGTTTCCTTGATTGAATTAGCTCTCACACCAATATTTGCGTCTAGAGCCTTTGCATTGAGGGCTATCTGAAAACGGCTGTGGCGCTGAAGTTGCCTGTGAATGTGGAGTTGGTGGCATGTGAAACCCGCATGTGGAGCATTCGTTTGTGTGGGATGCTGACCAAGCTTCATTTCAGTCCTAGGCACACAAAGGGCACTAAGCATAGAGTGTGAAAACTGAGTTTCCTTGAGAGCTGCTTGGAAGCCTGATGGTGTGTGAAGTTAGTGAGCCAAATGGAGTTGTTCTCCCACAAGAACCACTCGGCTGATCCTTCTTCAATATGCCCTTCACCAACATGCAGTGTTTCCTTGATTGAATTAGCTCTCACACCAATATTTGCGTCTAGAGCCTTTGCATTGAGGGCTATCTGAAAACGGCTGTGGCGCTGAAGTTGCCTGTGAATGTGGAGTTGGTGGCATGTGAAACCCGCATGTGGAGCATTCGTTTGTGTGGGATGCTCTACCAGGTTCATTCCTAGATAACGCACTCAAAGGGCACTAAGCATAGAGTGTGAAAACTGAGTTTCCTTGAGAGCTGCTTGGAAGCCTGATGGTGTGTGAAGTTAGTGAGCCAAATGGAGTTGTTCTCCCACAAGAACCACTCGGCTGATCCTTCTTCAATATGCCCTTCACCAACATGCAGTGTTTCCTTGATTGAATTAGCTCTCACACCAATATTTGCGTCTAGAGCCTTTGCATTGAGGGCTATCTGAAAACGGCTGTGGCGCTGAAGTTGCCTGTGAATGTGGAGTTGGTGGCATGTGAAACCCGCATGTGGAGCATTCGTTTGTGTGTGATGCTCTACCAGGTTCATTCCTAGATAATGCACTCAAAGGGCACTAAGCATAGAGTGTGAAAACTGAGTTTCCTTGAGAGCTGCTTGGAAGCCTGATGGTGTGTGAAGTTAGTGAGCCAAATGGAGTTGTTCTCCCACAAGAACCACTCGGCTGATCCTTCTTCAATATGCCCTTCACCAACATGCAGTGTTTCCTTGATTGAATTAGCTCTCACACCAATATTTGCGTCTAGAGCCTTTGCATTGAGGGCTATCTGAAAACGGCTGTGGCGCTGAAGTTGCCTGTGAATGTGGAGTTGGTGGCATGTGAAACCCGCATGTGCAGCATTCGTTTGTGTGGGATGCTCTACCAGGTTCATTCCTAGATAATGCACTCAAAGGGCACTAAGCATAGAGTGTGAAAACTGAGTTTCCTTGAGAGCTGCTTGGAAGCCTGATGGTGTGTGAAGTTAGTGAGCCAAATGGAGTTGTTCTCCCACAAGAACCACTCGGCTGATCCTTCTTCAATATGCCCTTCACCAACATGCAGTGTTTCCTTGATTGAATTAGCTCTCACACCAATATTTGCGTCTAGAGCCTTTGCATTGAGGGCTATCTGAAAACGGCTGTGGCGCTGAAGTTGCCTGTGAATCTGGAGTTGGTGGCATGTGAAACCCGCATGTGGAGCATTCGTTTGTGTGGGATGCTGACCAAGCTTCATTTCATTCCTAGGCACTCAAAGGGCACTAAACATAGAGTGTGAAAACTGAGTTTCCTTGAGAGCTGCTTGGAAGCCTGATGGTGTGTGAAGTTAGTCAGCCAAATGGAGTTGTTCTCCCACAAGAACCACTCGGCTGATCCTTCTTCAATATGCCCTTCACCAACATGCAGTGTTTCCTTGATTGAATTAGCTCTCACACCAATATTTGCGTCTAGAGCCTTTGCATTGAGGGCTATCTGAAAACGGCTGTGGCGCTGAAGTTGCCTGTGAATGTGGAGTTGGTGGCATGTGAAACCCGCATGTGGAGCATTCGTTTGTGTGGGATGCTGACCAAGCTTCATTTCAGTCCTAGGCACACAAAGGGCACTAAGCATAGCGTGTGAAAATTGAGTTTCCTTGAGAGCTGCTTGGAAGCCTGATGGTGTGTGAAGTTAGGGAGCCAAATGGAGTTGTTCTCCCACAAGAACCACTCGGCTGATCCTTCTTCAATATGCCCTTCACCAACATGCAGTGTTTCCTTGATTGAATTAGCTCTCACACCAATATTTGCGTCTAGAGCCTTTGCATTGAGGGCTATCTGAAAACGGCTGTGGCGCTGAAGTTGCCTGTGAATGTGGAGTTGGTGGCATGTGAAACCCGCATGTGAAGCATTCGTTTGTGTGGGATGCTCTACCAGGTTCATTCCTAGATAATGCACTCAAAGGGCACTAAGCATAGAGTGTGGAAACTGAGTTTCCTTGAGAGCTGCTTGGAAGCCTGATGGTGTGTGAAGTTAGTGAGCCAAATGGAGTTGTTCTCCCACAAGAACCACTCGGCTGATCCTTCTTCAATATGCCCTTCACCAACATGCAGTGTTTCCTTGATTGAATTAGCTCTCACACCAATATTTGCGTCTAGAGCCTTTGCATTGAGGGCTATCTGAAAACGGCTGAGGCACTGAAGTTGCCTGTGAATGTGGAGTTGGTGGCATGTGAAACCCGCATGTGGAGCATTCGTTTGTGTGGGATGCTCTACCAGGTTCATTCCTAGATAATGCACTCAAAGGGCACTAAACATAGAGTGTGAAAACTGAGTTTCCTTGAGAGCTGCTTGGAAGCCTGATGGTGTGTGAAGTTAGTGAGCCAAATGGAGTTGTTCTCCCACAAGAACCACTCGGCTGATCCTTCTTCAATATGCCCTTCACCAACATGCAGTGTTTCCTTGATTGAATTAGTTCTCACACCAATATTTGCGTCTAGAGCCTTTGCATTGTGGGCTATCTGAAAAGGGCTGTGGCGCTGAAGTTGCCTGTGAATGTGGAGTTGGTGGCATGTGAAACCCGCATGTGGAGCATTCGTTTGTGTGGGATGCTCTACCAGGTTCATTCCTAGATAATGCACTCAAAGGGCACTAAGCATAGAGTGTGAAAACTGAGTTTCCTTGAGAGCTGCTTGGAAGCCTGATGGTGTGTGAAGTTAGTGAGCCAAATGGAGTTGTTCTCCCACAAGAACCACTCGGCTGATCCTTCTTCAATATGCCCTTCACCAACACGCAGTGTTTCCTTGATTGAATTAGCTCTCACACCAATATTTGCGTCTAGAGCCTTTGCATTGAGGGCTATCTGAAAACGGCTGTGGTGCTGAAGTTGCCTGTGAATGTGGAGTTGGTGGCATGTGAAACCCGCATGTGGAGCATTCGTTTGTGTGGGATGCTGACCAAGCTTCATTTCAGTCCTAGGCACACAAAGGGCACTAAGCATAGAGTGTGAAAACTGAGTTTCCTTGAGAGCTGCTTGGAAGCCTGATGGTGTGTGAAGTTAGTGAGCCAAATGGAGTTGTTCTCCCACAAGAACAACTCGGCTGATCCTTCTTCAATATGCCCTTCACCAACATGCAGTGTTTCCTTGATTGAATTAGCTCTCACACCAATATTTGCGTCTAGAGCCTTTGCATTGAGGGCTATCTTAAAACGGCTGTGGCGCTGAAGTTGCCTGTGAATGTGGAGTTGGTGGCATGTGAAACCCGCATGTGGAGCATTCGTTTGTGTGGGATGCTCTACCAGGTTCATTCCTAGATAACGCACTCAAAGGGCACTAAGCATAGAGTGTGAAAACTGAGTTTCCTTGAGAGCTGCTTGGAAGCCTGATGGTGTGTGAAGTTAGTGAGCCAAATGGAGTTGTTCTCCCACAAGAACCACTCGGCTGATCCTTCTTCAATATGCCCTTCACCAACATGCAGTGTTTCCTTGATTGAATTAGCTGTCACACCAATATTTGCGTCTAGAGCCTTTGCATTGAGGGCTATCTGAAAACGGCTGTGGCGCTGAAGTTGCCTGTGAATGTGGAGTTGGTGGCATGTGAAACCCGCATGTGGAGCATTCGTTTGTGTGTGATGCTCTACCAGGTTCATTCCTAGATAATGCACTCAAAGGGCACTAAGCATAGAGTGTGAAAACTGAGTTTCCTTGAGAGCTGCTTGGAAGCCTGATGGTGTGTGAAGTTAGTGAGCCAAATGGAGTTGTTCTCCCACAAGAACCACTCGGCTGATCCTTCTTCAATATGCCCTTCACCAACATGCAGTGTTTCCTTGATTGAATTAGCTCTCACACCAATATTTGCGTCTAGAGCCTTTGCATTGAGGGCTATCTGAAAACGGCTGTGGCGCTGAAGTTGCCTGTGAATGTGGAGTTGGTGGCATGTGAAATCCGCATGTGGAGCATTCGTTTGTGTGGGATGCTCTACCAGGTTCATTCCTAGATAATGCACTCAAAGGGCACTAAGCATAGAGTGTGAAAACTGAGTTTCCTTGAGAGCTGCTTGGAAGCCTGATGGTGTGTGAAGTTAGTGAGCCAAATGGAGTTGTTCTCCCACAAGAACCACTCGGCTGATCCTTCTTCAATATGCCCTTCACCAACATGCAGTGTTTCCTTGATTGAATTAGCTCTCACACCAATATTTGCGTCTAGAGCCTTTGCATTGAGGGCTATCTGAAAACGGCTGTGGCGCTGAAGTTGCCTGTGAATGTGGAGTTGGTGGCATGTGAAACCCGCATGTGGAGCATTCGTTTGTGTCGGATGCTCTACCAGGTTCATTCCTAGATAACGCACTCAAAGGGCACTAAGCATAGAGTGTGAAAACTGAGTTTCCTTGAGAGCTGCTTGGAAGCCTGATGGTGTGTGAAGTTAGTGAGCCAAATGGAGTTGTTCTCCCACAAGAACCACTCGGCTGATCCTTCTTCAATATGCCCTTCACCAACATGCAGTGTTTCCTTGATTGAATTAGTTCTCACACCAATATTTGCGTCTAGAGCCTTTGCATTGAGGGCTATCTGAAAACGGCTGTGGCGCTGAAGTTGCCTGTGAATGTGGAGTTGGTGGCATGTGAAACCCGCATGTGGAGCATTCGTTTGTGTGGGATGCTGATCAAGCTTCATTTCAGTCCTAGCCATACAAAGGGCACTAAGCATAGAGTGTGAAAACTGAGTTTCCTTGAGAGCTGCTTGGAAGCCTGATGGTGTGTGAAGTTAGTGAGCCAAATGGAGTTGTTCTCCCACAAGAACCACTCGGCTGATCCTTCTTCAATATGCCCTTCACCAACATGCAGTGTTTCCTTGATTGAATTAGCTCTCACACCAATATTTGCGTCTAGAGCCTTTGCATTGAGGGCTATCTGAAAACGGCTGTGGCACTGAAGTTGCCTGTGAATGTGGAGTTGGTGGCATGTGAAACCCGCATGTGGAGCATTCGTTTGTGTGGGATGCTGACCAAGCTTCATTTCATTCCTAGGCACTCAAAGGGCACTAAACATAGAGTGCGAAAACTGAGTTTCCTTGAGAGCTGCTTGGAAGCCTGATGGTGTGTGAAGTTAGTGAGCCAAATGGAGTTGTTCTCCCACAAGAACCACTCGGGTGATCCTTCTTCAATATGCCCTTCACCAACATGCAGTGTTTCCTTGATTGAATTAGCTCTCACACCAATATTTGTGTCTAGAGCCTTTGCATTGAGGGCTATCTGAAAACGGCTGTGGCGCTGAAGTTGCCTGTGAATGTGTAGTTGGTGGCATGTGAAACCCGCATGTGGAGCATTCGTTTGTGTGGGATGCTCTACCAGGTTCATTCCTAGATAATGCACTCAAAGGGCACTAAACATAGAGTGTGAAAACTGAGTTTCCTTGAGAGCTGCTTGGAAGCCTGATGGTGTGTGAAGTTAGTGAGCCAAATGGAGTTGTTCTCCCACAAGAACCACTCGGCTGATCCTTCTTCAATATGCCCTTCACCAACATGCAGTGTTTCCTTGATTGAATTAGTTCTCACACCAATATTTGCGTCTAGAGCCTTTGCATTGTGGGCTATCTGAAAAGGGCTGTGGCGCTGAAGTTGCCTGTGAATGTGGAGTTGGTGGCATGTGAAACCCGCATGTGGAGCATTCGTTTGTGTGGGATGCTCTACCAGGTTCATTCCTAGATAATGCACTCAAAGGGCACTAAGCATAGAGTGTGAAAACTGAGTTTCCTTGAGAGCTGCTTGGAAGCCTGATGGTGTGTGAAGTTAGTGAGCCAAATGGAGTTGTTCTCCACAAGAACCACTCGGCTGATCTTCTTCAATATGCCCTTCACCAACACGCAGTGTTTCCTTGATTGAATTAGCTCTCACACAATATTTGCGTCTAGAGCCTTGCATTGAGGGCTATCTGAAAACGGCTGTGGCGCTGAAGTTGCCTGTGGGAATGTGGAGTTGGTGGCATGTGAAACCCGCATGTGGAGCATTCGTTTGTGTGGGATGCTGACCAAGCTTCATTTCAGTCCTAGGCACACAAAGGGCACTAAGCATAGAGTGTGAAAACTGAGTTCCTTGAGAGGCTGCTTGAAGCCTGATGGTGTGTGAAGTTAGTGAGCCAAATGGAGTTGTTCTCCCACAAGAACCACTCGGCTGATCCTTCTTCAATATGCCCTTCACCAACATGCAGTGTTTCCTTGATTGAATTAGCTCTCACACCAATATTTGCGTCTAGAGCCTTTGCATTGAGGGCTATCTGAAAACGGCTGTGGCGCTGAAGTTGCCTGTGAATGTGGAGTTGGTGGCATGTGAAACCCGCATGTGGAGCATTCGTTTGTGTGGGATGCTCTACCAGGTTCATTCCTAGATAACGCACTCAAGGGCACTAAGCATAGAGTGTGAAAACTGAGTTTCCTTGAGAGCTGCTTGGAAGCCTGATGGTGTGTGAAGTTAGTGAGCCAAATGGAGTTGTTCTCCCACAAGAACCACTCGGCTGATCCTTCTTCAATATGCCCTTCACCAACATGCAGTGTTTCCTTGATTGATTAGTTCTCACACCAATATTTGCGTTTAGAGCCTTTGCATTGAGGGCTATCTGAAAACGGCTGTGGCGCTGAAGTTGCCTGTGAATGTGGAGTTGGTGGCATGTGAAACCCGCATGTGGAGCATTCGTTTGTGTGGGATGCTCTACCAGGTTCATTTCAGTCCTAGCCATACAAAGGGCACTAAGCATAGAGTGTGAAAACTGAGTTTCCTTGAGAGCTGCTTGGAAGCCTGATGGTGTGTGAAGTTAGTGAGCCAAATGGAGTTGTTCTCCACAAGAACCACTCGGCTGATCCTTCTTCAATATGCCCTTCACCACATGCAGTGTTTCCTTGATTGAATTAGCTCTCACACCAATATTTGCGTCTAGAGCCTTTGCATTGAGGGCTATCTGAAAACGGCTGTGGCGCTGAAGTTGCCTGTGAATGTGGAGGGTTGGTGGCATGTGAAACCCGCATGTGGAGCATTCGTTTGTGTGTGATGCTCTACAGGTACATTCCTAGATAATGCACTCAAAGGGCACTAAGCATAGAGTGTGAAAACTGAGTTTCCTTGAGAGCTGCTTGGAAGCCTGATGGTGTGTGAAGTTGGTGAGCCAATGGAGTTGTTCTCCCACAAGAACCACTCGGCTGATCCTTCTCAATATGCCCTTCACCAACATGCAGTGTTTCCTTGATTGAATAGCTCTCACACCAATATTTGCGTCTAGAGCCTTTGCATTGAGGGCTATCTGAAACGGCTGTGGCGCTGAAGTTGCCTGTGAATGTGGAGTTGGTGGCATGTGAAACCCGCATGTGGAGCATTCGTTTGTGTGGGATGCTCTACCAGGTCATTCTAGATAATGCACTCAAAGGGCACTAAGCATAGAGTGTGAAAACTGAGTTCCTTGAGAGCTGCTTGAAGCTGATGGTGTGTGAAGTTAGTGAGCCAAATGGAGTTGTTCTCCCACAAGAACCACTCGGCTGATCCTTCTTCAATATGCCCTTCACCAACATGCAGTGTTTCCTTGATTGAATTAGCTCTCACACCAATATTTGCGTCTAGAGCCTTTGCATTGAGGGCTATCTGAAAACGGCTGTGGCGCTGAAGTTGCCTGTGAATGTGGAGTTGGTGGCAGTGAAACCCGCATGTGGAGCATTCGTTTGTGTGGGATGCTGACCAAGCTTCATTTCATTCCTAGGCACTCAAAGGGCACTAACATAGAGTGTGAAAACTGAGTTTCCTTGAGAGCTGCTTGGAAGCCTGATGGTGTGTGAAGTTAGTCAGCCAAATGGAGTTGTTCTCCCACAAGAACCACTCGGCTGATCCTTCTTCAATATGCCCTTCACCAACATGCAGTCGTTTCCTTGATTGAATTAGCTCTCACACCAATATTTGCGTCTAGAGCCTTTGCATTGAGGGCTATCTGAAAACGGCTGTGGCGCTGAAGTTGCCTGTGAATGTGCAGTTGGTGGCATGTGAAACCCGCATGTGGAGCATTCGTTGTGTGGGATGCTGACCAAGCTTCATTTCAGTCCTAGGCACACAAAGGGCACTAAGCATAGAGTGTGAAAACTGAGTTTCCTTGAGAGCTGCTTGGAAGCCTGATGGTGTGTGAAGTTAGTGAGCCAAATGGAGTTGTTCTCCCACAAGAACCACTCGGCTGATCCTTCTTCAATATGCCCTTCACCAACATGCAGTGTTTCCTTGATTGAATTAGCTCTCACACCAATATTTGCGTCTAGAGCCTTTGCATTGAGGGCTATCTGAAAACAGCTGTGGCGCTGAAGTTGCCTGTGAATGTGGAGTTGGTGGCATGTGAAACCGCATGTGAAGCATTCGTTTGTGTGGGATGCTCTACCAGGTTCATTCCTAGATATGCACTCAAAGGGCACTAAGCATAGAGTGTGGAACTGAGTTTCCTTGAGAGCTGCTTGGAAGCCTGATGTGTGTGAAGTTAGTGAGCCAAATGAGTTGTTCTCCCACAAGAACCACTCGGCTGATCCTTCTTCAATATGCCCTTCACCAACATGCAGTGTTTCCTGATTGAATTAGCTCTCACACCAATATTTGCGTCTAGAGCTTTGCATTGAGGGCTATCTGAAAACGGCTGTGGCACTGAAGTTGCCTGTGAATGTGGAGTTGGTGGCATGTGAAACCCGCATGTGGAGCATTCGTTTGTGTGGGATGCTCTACCAGGTTCATTCCTAGATAATGCACTCAAAGGGCACTAAACATAGAGTGTGAAAACTGAGTTTCCTTGAGAGCTGCTTGAAGCCTGATGGTGTGTGAAGTTAGTGAGCCAAATGGAGTTGTTCTCCACAAGAACCACCTCGGCTGATCCTTCTCAATATGCCCTTCACCAACATGCAGTGTTTCCTTGATTGAATTAGTTCTCACACCAATATTTGCGTCTAGAGCCTTTGCATTGTGGGCTATCTGAAAAGGGCTGTGGCGCTGAAGTTGCCTGTGAATGTGAGTTGGTGGCATGTGAAACCCGCATGTGGAGCATTCGTTTGTGTGGATGCTCTACCAGGTTCATTCTAGATAATGCACTCAAAGGGCACTAAGCATAGAGTGTGAAAACTGAGTTTCCTTGAGAGCTGCTTGAAGCCTGATGGTGTGTGAAGTTAGTGAGCCAAATGGAGTTGTTCTCCCACAAGAACCACTCGGCTGATCCTTCTTCAATATGCCCTTCACCAACACGCAGTGTTTCCTTGATTGAATTAGCTCTCACACCAATATTTTGCGTCTAGAGCCTTTGCATTGAGGGCTATCTGAAAACGGCTGTGGTGCTGAAGTTGCCTGTGAATGTGAGTTGGTGGCATGTGAAACCCGCATGTGGAGCATTCGTTTGTGTGGGATGCTGACCAAGCTTCATTCAGTCCTAGGCACACAAAGGGCACTAAGCATAGAGTGTGAAAACTGAGTTTCCTTGAGAGCTGCTTGGAAGCCTGATGGTGTGTGAAGTTAGTGAGCCAAATGGAGTTGTTCTCCCACAAGAACACTCGGCTGATCCTTCTTCAATATGCCCTTCACCAACATGCAGTGTTTCCTTGATTGAATTAGCTCTCACACCAATATTTGCGTCTAGAGCCTTTGCATTGAGGGCTATCTTAAAACGGCTGTGGCGCTGAAGTTGCCTGTGAATGTGGAGTTGGTGGCATGTGAAACCCGCATGTGGAGCATTCGTTTGTGTGGGATGCTCTACCAGGTTCATTCCTAGATAACGCACTCAAAGGGCACTAAGCATAGAGTGTGAAAACTGAGTTTCCTTGAGAGCTGCTTGGAAGCCTGATGGTGTGTGAAGTTAGTGAGCCAAATGGAGTTGTTCTCCCACAAGAACCACTCGGCTGATCCTTCTTGAATATGCCCTTCACCAACATGCAGTGTTTCCTTGATTGAATTAGCTTCACACCAATATTTGCGTCTAGAGCCTTTGCATTGAGGGCTATCTGAAAACGGCTGTGGCGCTGAAGTTGCCTGTGAATGTGGAGTTGGTGGCATGTGAAACCCGCATGTGGAGCATTCGTTTGTGTGGGATGCTCTACCAGGTTCATTCCTAGATAATGCACTCAAAGGGCACTAAGCATAGAGTGTGAAAACTGAGTTTCCTTGAGAGCTGCTTGGGAAGCCTGATGGTGTGTGAAGTAGTGAGCCAAATGGAGTTGTTCTCCCACAAGAACCACTCGGCTGATCCTTCTTCAATATGCCCTTCACCAACATGCAGTGTTTCCTTGATTGAATTAGCTCTCACACCAATATTTTGCGTCTAGAGCCTTTGCATTGAGGGCTATCTGAAAACGGCTGTGGCGCTGAAGTTGCCTGTGAATGTGGAGTTGGTGGCATGTGAAATCCGCATGTGGAGCATTCGTTTGTGTGGGATGCTCTACCAGGTTCATTCCTAGATACTGCACTCAAAGGGCACTAAGCATAGAGTGTGAAAACTGAGTTTCCTGAGAGCTGCTTGGAAGCCTGATGGTGTGTGAAGTTAGTGAGCCAAATGGAGTTGTTCTCCCACAAGAACCACTCGGCTGATCCTTCTTCAATATGCCCTTCACCAACATGCAGTGTTTCCTTGATTGAATTAGCTCTCACACCAATATTTGCGTCTAGAGCCTTTGCATTGAGGGCTATCTGAAAACGGCTGTGGCGCTGAAGTTGCCTGTGAATGTGAGTTGGTGCATGTGAAACCCGCATGTGGAGCATTCGTTTGTGTGGGATGCTCTACCAGGTTCATTCCTAGATAACGCACTCAAAGGCACTAAGCATAGAGTGTGAAAACTGAGTTTCCGTTGAGAGCTGCTTGGAAGCCTGATGGTGTGTGAAGTTAGTGAGCCAAATGGAGTTGTTCTCCCACAAGAACCACTCGGCTGATCCTTCTTCAATATG
>NW_026701386.1:0-31830 GCF_030435755.1 Ochotona princeps | reverse complement strand
ACCAAAGGGCTCTAAGCATAGAGTGTGAAAACTGAGTTCCTTGAGAGCTGCTTGGAAGCCTGATGGTGTGTGAAGTTAGTGAGCAAATGGAGTTGTTCTCCCACAAGACCACTCGGCTGATTCTTCTTCAATATGCCCTTCACCAACATGCAGTGGGTTTCCTTGATTGAATTAGCTCTCACACCAATATTGCGTCTAGAGCCTTTGCATTGAGGGCTATCTGAAAACGGCTGTGGCGCTGAAGTGCCTGAGAATGTGGAGTTGGGGGGCATGGTGAAACCCGCATGGTGGAGCATTCGTTTTGTGTGGGATGCTCTACCAGGTTCATTCTAGATAATGCACTCAAAGGGCACTAAGCATAGAGTGTGAAAACTGAGTTTCCTTGAGAGCTGCTTGGAAGCCTGATGGTGTGAGAAGTTAGTGAGCCAAATGGAGTTGTTCTCCCACAAGAACCACTCGGCTGATTCCTTCTTCAATATGCCCTTCACCAACATGCAGTGTTTCCTTGATTGAATTAGCTCTCACACCAATATTTGCGTCTAGAGCCTTTGCATTGAGGGCTATCTGAAAACGGCTGTGGGCGCTGAAGTTGCCTGTGAATGTGGAGTTTGGTGGCATGTGAAACCCGCATGTGGAGCATTCGTTTTGTGTGGATGCTCTACCAGTTCATTCCTAGTCCTATGCCACTCAAAGGGCACTAAGCATAGAGTGTGAAAACTGAGTTTCCTTGAGAGCTGCTTTGAAGCTGATGGTGTGTGAAGTTAGTGAGCCAAATGGAGTTGTTCTCCCACAAGAACCACTCGGCTGATCCTTCTTCAATATGCCCTTCACCAACATGCAGTGTTTCCTTGATTGAATTAGCTCTCACACCAATATTTGCGTCTAGAGCCTTTGCATTGAGGGCTATCTGAAAACTGCTGTGGCGCTGAAGTTGCTGTGAATGTGGAGTTGGTGGCATGTGAAACCCGCATGTGGAGCATTCGTTTGTGTGGATGCTTTCTACCAGGTTCATTCCTAGATAATGCACTCAAAGGGCACTAAGCATAGAGTGTGAAAACTGAGTTCCTTGAGAGCTGCTTGGAAGCCTGATGGTGTGTGAAGTTAGTGATCCAAATGGAGTTGTTCTCCCCCCAAGAACACTCGGCAGATCCTTCTTCAATATGCCCTTCACCAACATGCAGTGTTTCCTTGATTGAATTAGCTCTCACACCAATATTTGCGTCTAGAGCCTTTGCATTGAGGGCTATCTGAAACGGCTGTGGCGCTGAAGTTGCCTGTGAATGTGGAGTTGGTGGCATGTGAAACCGCATGTGAGCATTCGTTTGTGTGGTATGCTCTACCAGGTCATTTCAGTCCTAGCTAATGCACTCAAAGGGCACTAAGCATAGAGTGTGAAAACTGAGTTTCCTTGAGAGCTGCTTGGAAGCCTGATGGTGTGTGAAGTTAGGGGAGCCAAATGGAGTTGTTCTCCACAAGAACACTCGGCTGATCCTTCTTCAATTGCCCTTCACCAACATGCAGTGTTTCCTTGATTGAATTAGCTCTCACACCAATATTTGCGTCTAGAGCCTTTGCATTGAGGGCTATCTGGAAAACGGCTGTGGCGCTGAAGTTGCCTGTGAATGTGGAGTTGGTGGCATGTGAAACCCGCATGTGGAGCATTCGTTTGTGTGGAGGATGCTCTACCAGGTTCATTCCCTAGATAATGCCACTCAAAGGGCACTAAGCATAGAGTGTGAAAACTGAGTTTCCTTGAGAGCTGCTTGGAAGCCTGATGGTGTGTGAAGTTAGTGAGCCAAATGGAGTTGTTCTCCCACAAGAACCACTCGGCTGATCCTTCTTCAATATGCCCTTCACCAACATGCAGTGTTTCCTTGATTGAATTAGCTCTCAACACAATATTTGCGTCTAGAGCCTTTGCATTGAGGGCTATCTGAAAACGGCTGTGGCGCTGAAGTTTGCCTGTGAATGTGGAGTTGGTGGCATGTGAAACCCGCATGTGGAGCATTCGTTTGTGTGGGATGCTCTACCAGGGTTCATTCCCTAGATAATGCACTCAAAGGGGCACTAAGCATAGAGTGTGAAAACTGAGTTTCCTTCAGAGCTGCTTGGAAGCCTGATGGTGTGTGAAGTTAGTGAGCCAAATGGAGTTGTTCTCCCACAAGAACCACTCGGCTGATCCTTCTTCAATATGCCCTTCACCAAACATGCAGTGTTTCCTTGATTGAATTAGCTCTCACACCAATATTTGCGTCTAGACCTTTGCATTGAGGGCTATCTGAAAACTGCTGTGGCGCTGAAGTTGCCTGTGAATGTGGAGTTGGGTGGCATGTGAAACCCGCATGTGGAGCATTCGTTTGTGTGGATGCTCTACCAGGTTCATTCCTAGATAATGCACTCAAAGGGCACTAAGCATAGAGTGCGAAAACTGAGTTTCCTTGAGAGCTGCTTGGAAAGCCTGATGGTGTGTGAAGTTAGTGAGCCAAATGGAGTTGTTCTCCCACAAGAACCACTCGGCTGATCCTTCTTCAATATGCCCTTCACCAACTGCAGTGTTTCCTTGATTGAATTAGCTCTCACACCAATATTTGCGTCTAGAGCCTTTGCATTGAGGGCTATCTGAAAACGGCTGTGGCGCTGAAGTTGCCTGTGAATGTGGAGTTGGTGGCATGTGAAACCCGCATGTGGAGCATTCGTTTGTGTGGGATGCTCTACCAGGTTCATTCCTAGATAATGCACTCAAAGGGCACTAAGCATAGAGTGTGAAAACTGAGTTTCCTTGAGAGCTGCTTGGAAGCCTGATGGTGTGTGAAGTTAGTGAGCAAATGAGTTGTTCTCCCACAAGAACCACTCGGCTGATCCTCTTCAATATGCCCTTCACCAACATGCAGTGTTTCCTTGATTGAATTAGCTCTCACACCAATATTTGCGTCTAGAGCCTTGCATTGAGGGCTATCTGAAAACGGCTGTGGCGCTGAAGTTGCCTGTGAATGTGGAGTTGGTGGCATGTGAAACCCGCATGTGGAGCATTCGTTTGTGTGGGATGCTCTACCAGGTTCATTCCTAGTCCTAGCACATACAAGGGCACTAGCATAGAGTGTGAAAACTGAGTTTCCTTGAGAGCTGCTTGGAAGCCTGATGGTGTGTGAAGTTAGTGAGCCAAATGGAGTTGTTCTGCCCACAAGAACCACTCGGCTGATCCTTCTTCAATATGCCCTTCACCAACATGCAGTGTTTCCTTGATTGAATTAGCTCTCACACCAATATTTGCGTCTAGAGCCTCTGCATTGAGGGCTATCTGAAAACGGCTGTGGCGCTGAAGTTGCCTGTGAATGTGGAGTTGGTGGCATGTGAAAACCCGCATGTGGAGCATTCGTTTGTGTGGGATGCTCTACCAGGTTCATTTCCTAGATAATGCACTCAAAGGGCACTAAGCATAGAGTGTGAAAACTGAGTTTCCTTGAGAGCTGCTTGGAAAGCCTGATGGGGATGTGTGAAGTTAGTGAGCCAAATGGAGTTGTTCTCCCACAAGAACCACTCGGCTGATCCTTCTTCAATATGCCCTTCACCAACATGCAGTGTTTCCTTGATTGAATTAGCTCTCACACCAATATTTGCGTCTAGAGCCTTTGCATTGAGGGCTATCTGAAAACGGCTGTGGGCGCTGAGTTGCCTGTGAATGTGGAGTTGGTGGCATGTGAAACCTGCATGTGGAGCATTCGTTTGTGTGGGATGCTCTACAGGTTCGATTTCAGTCCTAGCCATACAAATGGCACTAAGCATAGAGTGTGAAAACTGAGTTTCCTTGAGAGCTGCTTGGAAGCCTGATGGGTGTGTGAAGTTAGTGAGCCAAATGGAGTTGTTCTCCACAAGAACCACTCGGCTGATCCTTCTTCAATATGCCCTTCACCAACATGCAGTGTTTCCTTGATTGAATTAGCTCTCACACCAATATTTGCATCTAGAGCCTTTGCATTGAGGGCTATCTGAAAACGGCTGTGGCGCTGAAGTTGCCTGTGAATGTGGAGTTGGTGGCATGTGAAACCTGCATGTGGAGCATTCGTTTGTGTGGGATGCTCTACCAGGTTCATTTCAGTCCTAGCCATACAAATGGCACTAAGCATAGAGTGTGAAAACTGAGTTTCCTTGAGAGCTGCTTGGAAGCCTGATGGTGTGTGAAGTTAGTGAGCCAAATGGAGTTGTTCTCCCACAAGAACCACTCGGCCGATCCTTCTTCAATATGCCCTTCACCAACATGCAGTGTTTCCTTGATTGAATTAGCTCTCACACCAATATTTGCGTCTAGAGCCTTTGCATTGAGGGCTATCTGAAAACGGCTGTGGCGCTGAAGTTTGCCTGTGAATGTGGAGTTGGTGGCATGTGAAAACCTGCATGTGGAGCATTCGTTTGTGTGGGATGCTCTACCAGGTTCATTTCAGTCCTAGCCATACAAATGCACTAAGCATAGAGTGTGAAAACTGAGTTTCCTTGAGAGCTGCTTGGAAGCCTGATGGTGTGTGAAGTTAGTGAGCCAAATGGAGTTGTTCTCCCACAAGAACCACTCGGCTGATCCTTCTTCAATATGCCCTTCACCAACATGCAGTGTTTCCTTGATGAATTAGCTCTCACACCAATATTTGCGTCTAGAGCCTTTGCATTGAGGGCTATCTGAAAACGGCTGTGGCGCTGAAGTTGCCTGTGAATGTGGAGTTGGTGGCAGGTGAAACCCGCATGTGGAGCATTCGTTTGTGTGGGATGCTCTACCAGGTTCATTCCTAGATAATGCACTCAAAGGGCACTAAGCATAGAGTGTGAAAACTGAGTTTCCTTGAGAGCTGCTTGGAAGCCTGATGGTGTGTGAAGTTAGTGAGCCAAATGGAGTTGTTCTCCCACAAGAACCCACTCGGCTGATCCTTCTTCAATATGCCCTTCACCAACATGCAGTGTTTCCTTGATTGAATTAGCTCTCACACCAATATTTGCGTCTAGAGCCTTTGCATTGAGGGCTATCTGAAAACGGCTTGTGGCGCTGAAGTTGCCTGTGAATGTGGAGTTGGTGGCATGTGAAACCCGCATGTGGAGCATTCCGTTTGTGTGGGATGCTCTACCAGGTTCATTCCTAGATAATGCACTCAAAGGGCACTAAGCATAGAGTGTGAAAACTGAGTTTCCTTGAGAGCTGCTTGGAAGCTGATGGTGTGTGAAGTTAGTGAGCCAAATGGAGTTGTTCTCCCACAAGAACCACTCGGCTGATCCTTCTTCAATATGCGCTTCAGCAACATGCAGTGTTTCCTTGATTGAATTAGCTCTCACACCAATATTTGCGTCTAGAGCCTTTGCATTGAAGGCTATCTGAAAACAGCTGTGGCGCTGAAGTTGCCTGTGAATGTGGAGTTGGTGGCATGTGAAACCCGCATGTGGAGCATTCGTTTGTGTGGGATTGCTCTACCAGGTTCATTCCTAGATAATGCACTCAAAGGGCACTAAGCATAGAGTGTGAAAACTGAGTTTCCTTGAGAGCTGCTTGGAAGCCTGATGGTGTGTGAAGTTAGTGAGCCAAATGGAGTTGGTTCTCCCACAAGAACCACTCGGCTGATCCTTCTTCAATATGCCCTTCACCAACATGCAGTGTTTTCTTGATTGAATTAGCTCTCACACCAATATTTGCGTCTAGAGTCTTTGCATTGAGGGCTATCTGAAAACGGCTGTGGCGCTGAAGTTGCCTGTGAATGTGGAGTTGGTGGCATGTGAAACCCGCATGTGGAGCATTCGTTTGTGTGGATGCTCTACCAGGTTCATTTCAGTCCTAGCCATACAAAGGGCACTAAGCCATAGAGTGTGAAAACTGAGTTTCCTTGAGAGCTGCTTGGAAGCCTGATGGTGTGTGAAGTTAGTGAGCCAAATGGAGTTGTTCTCCCACAAGAACCACTCGGCTGATCCTTCTTCAATATGCCCTTCACCAACATGCAGTGTTTCCTTGATTGAATTAGCTCTCACACCAATATTTGCGTCTAGAGCCTTTGCATTGAGGGCTATCTGAAAAACGGCTGTGGCGCTGAAGTTGCCTGTGAATGTGGAGTTGGTGGCATGTGAAACCCGCATGTGGAGCATTCGTTTGTGTGGGATGCTCTACCAGGTTCATTCCTAGATAATGCACTCAAAGGGCACTAAGCATAGAGTGTGAAAACTGAGTTTCCTTGAGAGCTGCTTGGAAGCCTGATGGTGTGTGAAGTTAGTGAGCCAAATGGAGTTGTTCTCCCACAAGAACCACTCGGGCTGATCCTTCTTCAATATGCCCTTCACCAACATGCAGTGTTTCCTTGATTGAATTAGCTCTCACACCAATATTTGCGTCTACAGCCTTTGCATTGAGGGCTATCTGAAAACGGCTGTGGCGCTGAAGTTGCCTGTGAATGTGGAGTTGGTGGCATGTGAAACCCGCATGTGGAGCATTCGTTTGTGTGGATGCTCTACCAGGTTCATTCCTAGATAATGCACTCAAAGGGCACTAAGCATTGAGTGTGAAACTGAGTTTCCTTGAGAGCTGCTTGGAAGCCTGATGGTGTGTGAAGTTAGTGAGCCAAATGGAGTTGTTCTCCCACAAGAACCACTCGGCTGATCCTTCTTCAATATGCCCTTCACCAACATGCAGTGTTTCCTTGATTGAATTAGCTCTCACACCAATATTTGCGTCTAGAGCTTTGCATTGAGGGCTATCTGAAAACGGCTGTGGCGCTGAAGTTGCCTGTGAATGTGGAGTTGGTGGCATGTGAAACCCGCATGTGGAACATTCGTTTGTGTGGGATGCTCTACCAGGTTCATTTCAGTCCTAGCCATACAAAGGGCACTAAGCATAGAGTGTGAAAACTGAGTTTCCTTGAGAGCTGCTTGGAAGCCTGATGGTGTGTGAAGTTAGTGAGCCAAATGGAGTTGTTCTCCCACAAGAACCACTCGGCTGATCCTTCTTCAATATGCCCTTCACCAACATGCAGTGTTTCCTTGATTGAATTAGCTCTCACAACAATATTTGCGTCTAGAGCCTTTGCATTGAGGGCTATCTGAAAACGGCTGTGGCGCTGAAGTTGCCTGTGAATGTGGAGTTGGTGGCATAGTGAAACCTGCATGTGGAGCATTCGTTGTGTGGGATGCTCTACCAGGTTCATTTCAGTCCTAGCCATACAAAGGGCACTAAGCATAGAGTGTGAAAACTGAGTTTCCTTGAGAGCTGCCTTGGGAAGCCTGATGGTGTGTGAAGTTAGTGAGCCAAATGGAGTTGTTCTCCCACAAGAACCACTCGGCTGATCCTTCTTCAATATGCCCTTCACCAACATGCAGTGTTTCCTTGATTGAATTAGCTCTCACACCAATATTTGCGTCTAGAGCCTTTGCATTGAGGGCTATCTGAAAACTGCTTGTGGCGCTGAAGTTGCCTGTGAATGTGGAGTTGGTGGCATGTGAAACCCGCATGTGGAGCATTCGTTTGTGTGGGATGCTCTACCAGGTTCATTCCTAGATAATGCACTCAAAGGGCACTAAGCATAGAGTGTGAAAACTGAGTTTCCTTGAGAGCTGCTTGGAAGCCTGATGGTGTGTGAAGTTAGTGAGCCAAATGGAGTTGTTCTCCACAAGAACCACTCGGCTGATCCTTCTTCAATATGCCCCTTCACCAACATGCAGTGTTTCCTTGATTGAATTAGCTCTCACACCAATATTTGCGTCTAGAGCCTTTGCATTGAGGGCTATCTGAAAACGGCTGTGGCGCTGAAGTTGCCTGTGAATGTGGAGTTGGTGGCATGTGAAACCCGCATGTGGAGCATTCGTTTGTGTGGGATGCTCTACCAGGTTCATTTCAGTCCTAGCCATACAAAGGGCACTAAGCATAGAGTGTGAAAACTGAGTTTCCTTGAGAGCTGCTTGAAGCCTGATGGTGTGTGAAGTTAGTGTGCCAAATGGAGTTGTTCTCCCACAAGAACCACTCGGCTGATCCTTCTTCAATATGCCCTTCACCAACATGCAGTGTTTCCTTGATTGAATTAGCTCTCACACCAATATTTGCGTCTAGAGCCTTTGCATTGAGGGCTATCTGAAAACGGCTGTGGCGCTGAAGTTGCCTGTGAATGTGGAGTTGGTGGCATGTGAAACCCGCATGTGGAGCATTCGTTTGTGTGGGATGCTCTACCAGGTTCATACCTAGATAATGCACTCAAAGGGCACTAAGCATAGAGTGTGAAAACTGAGTTTCCTTGAGAGCTGCTTTGAAGCCTGATGGTGTGTGAAGTTAGTGAGCCAAATGGAGTTGTTCTCCCACAAGAACCACTCGGCTGATCCTTCTTCAATATGCCCTTCACCAACATGCAGTGTTTCCCTTGATTGAATTAGCTCTCACACCAATATTTGCGTCTAGAGCCTTTGCATTGAGGGCTATCTGAAAACTGCTGTGGCGCTGAAGTTGCCTGTGAATGTGGAGTTGGTGGCATGTGAAACCCGCATGTGGAGCATTCGTTTGTGTGGGATGCTCTACCAGGTTCATTCCTAGATAATGCACTCAAAGGGCACTAAGCATAGAGTGTGAAAACTGAGTTTCCTTGAGAGCTGCTTGGAAGCCTGATGGTGTGTGAAGTTAGTGAGCCAAATGGAGTTGTTCTCCCACAAGAACCACTCGGCTGATCCTTCTTCAATATGCCCTTCACCAACATGCAGTGTTTCCTTGATTGAATTAGCTCTCACACCAATATTTGCGTCTAGAGCCTTTGCATTGAGGGCTATCTGAAAACGGCTGTGGCGCTGAAGTTGCCTGTGAATGTGGAGTTGGTGGCATGTGAAACCCGCATGTGGAGCATTCGTTTGTGTGGGATGCTCTACCAGGTTCATTTCAGTCCTAGCCATACAAAGGGCACTAAGCATAGAGTGTGAAAACTGAGTTTCCCTTGAGAGCTGCTTGGAAGCCTGATGGTGTGTGAAGTTAGTGTGCCAAATGGAGTTGTTCCTCCCACAAGAACCACTCGGCTGATCCTTCTTCAATATGCCCTTCACCAACATGCAGTGTTTCCTTGATTGAATTAGCTCTCACACCAATATTTGCGTCTAGAGCCTTTGCATTGAGGGCTATCTGAAAACGGCTGTGGCGCTGAAGTTGCCTGTGAATGTGGAGTTGGTGGCATGTGAAACCCCGCATGTGGAGCATTCGTTTGTGTGGGATGCTCTACCAGGTTCATTTCAGTCCTAGCCATACAAAGGGCACTAAGCATAGAGTGTGAAAACTGAGTTTCCTTGAGAGCTGCTTGGAAGCCTGATGGTGTGTGAAGTTAGTGTGCCAAATGGAGTTGTTCTCCCACAAGAACCACTCGGCTGATCCTTCTTCAATATGCCCTTCACCAACATGCAGTGTTTCCTTGATTGAATTAGCTCTCACACCAATATTTGCGTCTAGAGCCTTTGCATTGAGGGCTATCTGAAAACGGCTGTGGCGCTGAAGTTGCCTGTGAATGTGGAGTTGGTGGCATGTGAAACCCGCATGTGGAGCATTCGTTTGTGTGGGATGCTCTACCAGGTTCATTCCTAGATAATGCACTCAAAGGGCACTAAGCATAGAGTGTGAAAACTGAGTTCCTTGAGAGCTGCTTGGAAGCCTGATGGTGTGTGAAGTTAGTGTGCCAAATGGAGTTGTTCTCCCACAAGAACCACTCGGCTGATCCTTCTTCAATATGCCCTTCACCAACATGCAGTGTTTCCTTGATTGAATTAGCTCTCACACCAATATTTGCGTCTAGAGCCTTTGCATTGAGGGCTATCTGAAAACGGCTGTGGCGCTGAAGTTGCCTGTGGAATGTGGAGTTGGTGGCATGTGAAACCCGCATGTGGAGCATTCGTTTGTGTGGGATGCTCTACCAGGTTCATTCCTAGATAATGCACTCAAAGGGCACTAAGCATAGAGTGTGAAAACTGAGTTTCCTTGAGAGCTGCTTGGAAGCCTGATGGTGTGTGAAGTTAGTGAGCCAAAATGGAGTTGTTCTCCCACAAGAACCACTCGGCTGATCCTTCTTCAATATGCCCTTCACCCAACATGCAGTGTTTCCTTGATTGAATTAGCTCTCCACACCAATATTTGCGTCTAGAGCCTTTGCATTGAGGGCTATCTGAAAACTGCTGTGGCGCTGAAGTTGCCTGTGAATGTGGAGTTGGTGGCATGTGAAACCCGCATGTGGAGCATTCGTTTGTGTGGGATGCTCTACCAGGTTCATTCCTAGATAATGCACTCAAAGGGCACTAAGCATAGAGTGTGAAAACTGAGTTTCCTTGAGAGCTACTTGGAAGCCTGATGGTGTGTGAAGTTAGTGAGCCAAATGGAGTTGTTCTCCCACAAGAACCACTCGGCTGATCCTTCTTCAATATGCCCTTCACCACATGCAGTGTTTCCTTGATTGAATTAGCTCTCACACCAATATTTGCGTCTAGAGCCTTTGCATTGAGGGCTATCTGAAACGCTGTGGCGCTGAAGTTGCCTGTGAATGTGGAGTTGGTGGCATGTGAAACCCGCATGTGGAGCATTCGTTTGTGTGGGATGCTCTACCAGGTTCATTCCTAGATAATGCACTCAAAGGGCACTAAGCATAGAGTGTGAAACTGAGTTTCCTTGAGAGCTGCTTGGAAGCCTGATGGTGTGTGAAGTTAGTGAGCCAAATGGAGTTGTTCTCCCACAAGAACCACTCGGCTGATCCTTCTTCAATATGCCCTTCACCAACATGCAGTGTTTCCTTGATTGAATTAGCTCTCACACCAATATTTGCGTCTAGAGCCTCTGCATTGAGGGCTATCTGAAAACTGCTGTGGCGCTGAAGTTGCCTGTGAATGTGGAGTTGGTGGCATGTGAAACCCGCATGTGGAGCATTCGTTTGTGTGGGATGCTCTACCAGGTTCATTCCTAGATAATGCACTCAAAGGGCACTAAGCATAGAGTGTGAAAACTGAGTTTCCTTGAGAGCTGCTTGGAAGCCTGATGGTGTGTGAAGTTAGTGAGCCAAATGGAGTTGTTCTCCCACAAGAACCACTCGGCTGATCCTTCTTCAATATGCCCTTCACCAACATGCAGTGTTTCCTTGATTGAATTAGCTCTCACACCAATATTTGCGTCTAGAGCCTTTGCATTGAGGGCTATCTGAAAACGGCTGTGGCGCTGAAGTTGCCTGTGAATGTGGAGTTGGTGGCATGTGAAACCCGCATGTGGAGCATTCGTTTGTGTGGGATGCTCTACCAGGTTCATTTCAGTCCTAGCCATACAAAGGGCACTAAGCATAGAGTGTGAAAACTGAGTTTCCTTGAGAGCTGCTTGGAAGCTGATGTGTGTGAAGTTAGTGTGCCAAATGGAGTTGTTCTCCACAAGAACCACTCGGCTGATCCTTCTTCAATATGCCCTTCACCAACATGCAGTGTTTTCCTTGATTGAATTAGCTCTCACACCAATATTTGCGTCTAGAGCCTTTGCATTGAGGGCTATCTGAAAACGGCTGTGGCGCTGAAGTTGCCTGTGAATGTGGAGTTGGTGGCATGTGAAACCCGCATGTGGAGCATTCGTTTGTGTGGGATTGCTCTACAGGTTCATTTCAGTCCTAGCCATACAAAGGGCACTAAGCATAGAGTGTGAAAACTGAGTTTCCTTGAGAGCTGCTTGGAAGCCTGATGGTGTGTGAAGTTAGTGTGCCAAATGGAGTTGTTCTCCCACAAGAACCACTCGGCTGATCCTTCTTCAATATGCCCTTCACCAACATGCAGTGTTTCCTTGATTGAATTAGCTCTCACACCAATATTTGCGTCCTAGAGCCTTTGCATTGAGGGCTATCTGAAAACGGCTGTGGCGCTGAAGTTGCCTGTGAATGTGGAGTTGGTGGCATGTGAAACCCGCATGTGGAGCATTCGTTTGTGTGGGATGCTCTACCAGGTCATTCCTAGATAATGCACTCAAAGGGCACTAAGCATAGAGTGTGAAAACTGAGTTTCCTTGAGAGCTGCTTGGAAGCCTGATGGTGTATGAAGTTAGTGAGCCAAATGGAGTTGTTCTCCCACAAGAACCACTCGGCTGATCCTTCTTCAATATGCCCTTCACCAACATGCAGTGTTTCCTTGATTGAATTAGCTCTCACAACAATATTTGCGTCTAGAGCCTTTGCATTGAGGGCTATCTGAAAACGGCTGTGGCGCTGAAGTTGCCTGTGAATGTGGAGTTGGTGGCATGTGAAACCCGCATGTGGAGCATTCGTTTGTGTGGGATGCTCTACCAGGTTCATTCCTAGATAATGCACTCAAAGGGCACTAAGCATAGAGTGTGAAACTGAGTTTCCTTGAGAGCTGCTTGGAAGCCTGATGTTGTGTGAAGTTAGTGAGCCAAATGGAGTTGTTCTCCCACAAGGACCACTCGGCTGATCCTTCTTCAATATGCCCTTCACCAACATGCAGTGTTTCCTTGATTGAATTAGCTCTCACACCAATATTTGCGTCTCGAGCCTTTGCATTGAGGGCTATCTGAAAACGGCTGTGGCGCTGAAGTTGCCTGTGAATGTGGAGTTGGTGGCATGTGAAACCCGCATGTGGAGCATTCGTTCTGTGGGATGCTGACCAAGCTTCATGACAGTCCTGGGCACACAAAGAGCACTAAGCATAGAGTGTGATAACTGAGTTTCCCTTGGAGCTGCTTGGAAGCCTGATGGTGTGTGAAGTTAGTGAGCCAAATGGAGTTGTTCTCCCACAAGAACCACTCGGCTGATCCTTCTTCAATATGCCTTCACCAACATGCAGTGTTTCCTTGATTGAATTAGCTCTCACACCAATATTTGCGTCTAGAGCCTTTGCATTGAGGGCTATCTGAAAACGGCTGTGGCGCTGAAGTTGCCTGTGAATGTGGAGTTGGTTGGCATGTGAAACCCGCTGTGGAGCATTCGTTTGTGTGGGATGCTCTACCAGGTTCATTTCAGTCCTAGCCATACAAAGGGCACTAAGCATAGAGTGTGAAAACTGAGTTTCCTTGAGAGCTGCTTGGAAGCCTGATGGTGTGTGAAGTTAGTGTGCCAAATGGAGTTGTTCTCCCACAAGAACCACTCGGCTGATCCTTCTTCAATATGCCCTTCACCAACATGCAGTGTTTCCTTGATTGAATTAGCTCTCACACCAATATTTGCGTCTAGAGCCTTTGCATTGAGGGCTATCTGAAAACGGCTGTGGCGCTGAAGTTGCCTGTGAATGTGGAGTTGGTGGCATGTGAAACCCGCATGTGGAGCATTCGTTTGTGTGGGATGCTCTACCAGGTTCATTCCTAGATAATGCACTCAAAGGGCACTAAGCATAGAGTGTGAAAACTGAGTTTCCTTGAGAGCTGCTTGGAAGCCTGATGGTGTGTGAAGTTAGTGAGCCAAATGGAGTTGTTCTCCCACAAGAAACCACTCGGCTGATCCTTCTTCAATATGCCCTTCACCAACATGCAGTGTTTCCTTGATTGAATTAGCTCTCACACCAATATTTGCGTCTAGAGCCTTTGCATTGAGGGCTATCTGAAAACGGCTGTGGCGCTGAAGTTGCCTGTGAATGTGAGAGTTGGTGGCATGTGAAACCGCATGTGGAGCATTCGTTTGTGTGGGATGCTCTACCAGGTTCATTCCTAGATAATGCCACTCAAAGGGCACTAAGCATAGAGTGTGAAAACTGAGTTTCCTTGAGAGCTGCTTGGAAGCCTGATGGTGTGTGAAGTTAGTGAGCCAAATGAGTTGTTCTCCCACAAGAACCACTCGGCTGACCCTTCTTCAATATGCCCTTCACCAACATGCAGTGTTTCCTTGATTGAATTAGCTCTCACACCAATATTTGCGTCTAGAGCCTTTGCATTGAGGGCTATCTGAAAACGGCTGTGGCGCTGAAGTTGCCTGTGAATGTGGAGTTGGTGGCATGTGAAACCCGCATGTGGAGCATTTGTTTGTGTGGGATGCTCTACCAGGTTCATTCCTAGATAATGCACTCAAAGGGCACTAAGCATAGAGTGTGATAACTGAGTTTCCTTGAGAGCTGCTTGGAAGCCTGATGGTGTGTGAAGTTAGTGTGCCAAATTGGAGTTGTTCTCCCACAAGAACCACTCGGCTGATCCTTCTTCAATATGCCCTTCACCAACATGCAGTGTTTCCTTGATTGAATTAGCTCTCACACCAATATTTGCGTCTAGAGCCTTTGCATTGAGGGCTATCTGAAAACGGCTGTGGCGCTGAAGTTGCCTGTGAATGTGGAGTTGGTGGCATGTGAAACCCGCATGTGGAGCATTCGTTTGTGTGGGATGCTCTACCAGGTTCATTTCAGTCCTAGCCATACAAAGGGCACTAAGCATAGAGTGTGAAAACTGAGTTTCCTTGAGAGCTGCTTGGAAGCCTGATGGTGTGTGAAGTTAGTGAGCCAAATGGAGTTGTTCTCCCACAAGAACCACTCGGCTGATCCTTCTTCAATATGCCGCTTCACCAACATGCAGTGTTTCCTTGATTGAATTAGCTCTCACACCAATATTTGCGTCTAGAGCCTTTGCATTGAGGGCTATCTGAAAACGGCTGTGGCGCTGAAGTTGCCTGTGAATGTGGAGTTGGTGGCATGTGAAACCCGCATGTGGAGCATTCGTTTGTGTGGGATGCTCTACCAGGTTCATTCCTAGATAATGCACTCAAAGGGCACTAAGCATAGAGTGTGATAACTGAGTTTCCTTGAGAGCTGCTTGGAAGCCTGATGGTGTGTGAAGTTAGTGAGCCAAATGGAGTTGTTCTCCCACAAGAACCACTCGGCTGATCCTTCTTCAATATGCCCTTCACCAACATGCAGTGTTTCCTTGATTGAATTAGCTCTCACACCAATATTGCGTCTAGAGCCTTTGCATTGAGGGCTATCTGAAAACGGCTGTGGCGCTGAAGTTGCCTGTGAATGTGGAGTTGGTGGCATGTGAAACCCGCATGTGGAGCATTCGTTTGTGTGGGATGCTCTACCAGGTTCATTCCTAGATAATGCACTCAAAGGGCACTAAGCATAGAGTGTGAAAAACTGAGTTTCCTTGAGAGCTGCTTGGAAGCCTGATGGTGTGTGAAGTTAGTGAGCCAAATGGAGTTGTTCTCCCACAAGAACCACTCGGCTGATCCTTCTTCAATATGCCCTTCACCAACATGCAGTGTTTCCTTGATTGAATTAGCTCTCACACCAATATTTGCTTCTAGAGCCTTTGCATTGAGGGCTATCTGAAAACGGCTGTGGCGCTGAAGTTGCCTGTGAATGTGGAGTTGGTGGCATGTGAAACCCGCATGTGGAGCATTCGTTTGTGTGGGATGCTCTACCAGGTTCATTCCTACATAATGCACTCAAAGGGCACTAAGCATAGAGTGTGAAAACTGAGTTTCCTTGAGAGCTGCTTGGAAGCCTGATGGTGTGTGAAGTTAGTGAGCCAAATGGAGTTGTTCTCCCACAAGAACCACTCGGCTGATCCTTCTTCAATATGCCCTTCACCAACATGCAGTGTTTCCTTGATTGAATTAGCTCTCACACCAATATTTGCGTCTAGAGCCTTTGCATTGAGGGCTATCTGAAAACGGCTGTGGCGCTGAAGTTGCCTGTGAATGTGGAGTTGGTGGCATGTGAAACCCGCATGTGGAGCATTCGTTTGTGTGGGATGCTCTACCAGGTTCATTCCTAGATAATGCACTCAAAGGGCACTAAGCATAGAGTGTGAAAACTGAGTTTCCTTGAGAGCTGCTATGGAAGCCTGATGGTGTGTGAAGTTAGTGAGCCAAATGGAGTTGTTCTCCCACAAGAACCACTCGGCTGATCCTTCTTCAATATGCCCTTCACCAACATGCAGTGTTTCCTTGATTGAATTAGCTCTCACACCAATATTTGCATCTAGAGCCTTTGCATTGAGGGCTATCTGAAAACGGCTGTGGCGCTGAAGTTGCCTGTGAATGTGGAGTTGGTGGCATGTGAAACCCGCATGTGGAGCATTCGTTTGTGTGGGATGCTCTACCAGGTTCATTCCTAGATAATGCACTCAAAGGGCACTAAGCATAGAGTGTGAAAACTGAGTTTCCTTGAGAGCTGCTTGGAAGCCTGATGGTGTGTGAAGTTAGTGAGCCAAATGGAGTTGTTCTCCCACAAGAACCACTCGGCTGATCCTTCTTCAATATGCCCTTCACCAACATGCAGTGTTTCCTTGATTGAATTAGCTCTCACACCAATATTTGCGTCTAGAACCTTTGCATTGAGGGCTATCTGAAAACTGCTGTGGCGCTGAAGTTGCCTGTGAATGTGGAGTTGGTGGCATGTGAAACCCGCATGTGGAGCATTCGTTTGTGTGGGATGCTCTACCAGGTTCATTCCTAGATAATGCACTCAAAGGGCACTAAGCATAGAGTGTGAAAACTGAGTTTCCTTGAGAGCTGCTTGGAAGCCGGATGGTGTGTGAAATTAGTGAGCCAAATGGAGTTGTTCTCCCACAAGAACCACTCGGCTGATCCTTCTTCAATATGCCCTTCACCAACATGCAGTGTTTCCTTGATTGAATTAGCTCTCACACCAATATTTGCGTCTAGAGCCTTTGCATTGAGGGCTATCTGAAAACGGCAGTGGCGCTGAAGTTGCCTGTGAATGTGGAGTTGGTGGCATGTGAATTCCGCATGTGGAGCATTCGTTTGTGTGGGATGCTCTACCAGGTTCATTTCAGTCCTAGCCATACAAAGGGCACTAAGCATAGAGTGTGAAAACTGAGTTTCCTTGAGAGCTGCTTGGAAGCCTGATGGTGTGTGAAGTTAGTGAGCCAAATGGAGTTGTTCTCCCACAAGAACCACTCGGCTGATCCTTCTTCAATATGCCCTTCACCAACATGCAGTGTTTCCTTGATTGAATTAGCTCTCACACCAATATTTGCGTCTAGAGCCTTTGCATTGAGGGCTATCTGAAAACGGCTGTGGCGCTGAAGTTGCCTGTGAATGTGGAGTTGGTGGCATGTGAAACCCGCATGTGGAGCATTCGTTTGTGTGGGATGCTCTACCAGGTTCATTCCTAGATAATGCACTCAAAGGGCACTAAGCATAGAGTGTGAAAACTGAGTTTCCTTGAGAGCTGCTTGGAAGCCTGATGGTGTGTGAAGTTAGTGAGCCAAATGGAGTTGTTCTCCCACAAGAACCACTCGGCTGATCCTTCTTCAATATGCCCTTCACCAACATGCAGTGTTTCCTTGATTGAATTAGCTCTCACACCAATATTTGCGTCTAGAGCCTTTGCATTGAGGGCTATCTGAAAACGGCTGTGGCGCTGAAGTTGCCTGTGAATGTGGAGTTGGTGGCATGTGAAACTCGCATGTGGAGCATTCGTTTGTGTGGGATGCTCTACCAGGTTCATTTCAGTCCTAGCCATACAAAGGGCACTAAGCATAGAGTGTGAAAACTGAGTTCCTTGAGAGCTGCTTGGAAGCCTGATGGTGTGTGAAGTTAGTGAGCCAAATGGAGTTGTTCTCCACAAGAACCACTCGGCTGATCCTTCTTCAATATGCCCTTCACCAACATGCAGTGTTTCCTTGATTGAATTAGCTCTCACACCAATATTTGCGTCTAGAGCCTTTGCATTGAGGGCTATCTGAAAACGGCTGTGGCGCTGAAGTTGCCTGTGAATGTGGAGTTGGTGGCATGTGAAACCCGCATGTGGAGCATTCGTTTGTGTGGGATGCTCTACCAGGTTCATTTCAGTCCTAGCCATACAAAGGGCACTAAGCATAGAGTGTGAAAACTGAGTTTCCTTGAGAGCTGCTTGGAAACCTGATGGTGTGTGAAGTTAGTGAGCCAAATGGAGTTGTTCTCCCACAAGAACCACTCGGCTGATCCTTCTTCAATATGCCCTTCACCAACATGCAGTGTTTCCTTGATTGAATTAGCTCTCACACCAATATTTGCGTCTAGAGCCTTTGCATTGAGGGCTATCTGAAAACGGCTGTGGCGCTGAAGTTGCCTGTGAATGTGGAGTTGGTGGCATGTGAAACCCGCATGTGGAGCATTCGTTTGTGTGGGATGCTCTACCAGGTTCATTCCTAGATAATGCACTCAAAGGGCACTAAGCATAGAGTGTGAAACTGAGTTTCCTTGAGAGCCTCTTGGAAGCCTGATGGTTGTGTGAAGTTAGTGAGCCGAATGGAGTTGTTGTGCCACAAGAACCACTCGGCTGATCCTTCTTCAATATGCCCTTCACCAACATGCAGTGTTTCCTTGATTGAATTAGCTCTCACACCAATATTTGCGTCTAGAGCCTTTGCATTGAGGGCTATCTGAAAACGGCTGTGGCGCTGAAGTTGCCTGTGAATGTGGAGTTGGTGGCATGTGAAACCCGCATGTGGAGCATTCGTTTGTGTGGGATGCTCTACCAGGTTCATTCCTAGATAATGCACTCAAAGGGCACTAAGCATAGAGTGTGAAAACTGAGTTTCCTTGAGAGCTGCTTGGAAGCCTGATGGTGTGTGAAGTTAGTGAGCCAAATGGAGTTGTTCTCCCACAAGAACCACTCGGCTGATCCTTCTTCAATATGCCCTTCACCAACATGCAGTGTTTCCTTGATTGAATTAGCTCTCACACCAATATTTGCGTCTAGAGCCTTTGCATTGAGGGCTATCTGAAAACGGCTGTGGCGCTGAAGTTGCCTGTGAATGTGGAGTTGGTGGCATGTGAAACCCCGCATGTGGAGCATTCGTTTGTGTGGGATGCTCTACCAGGTTCATTCCTAGATAATGCACTCAAAGGGCACTAAGCATAGAGTGTGATAACTGAGTTCCTTGAGAGCTGCTTGGAAGCCTGATGGTGTGTGAAGTTAGTGAGCCAAATGGAGTTGTTCTCCCACAAGAACCACTCGGCTGATCCTTCTTCAATATGCCCTTCACCAACATGCAGTGTTTCCTTGATTGAATTAGCTCTCACACCAATATTTGCGTCTAGAGCCTTTGCATTGAGGGCTATCTGAAAACGGCTGTGGCGCTGAAGTTGCCTGTGAATGTGGAGTTGGTGGCATGTGAAACCCGCATGTGGAGCATTCGTTTGTGTGGGATGCTCTACCAGGTTCATTTCAGTCCTAGCCATACAAAGGGCTCTAAGCATAGAGTGTGAAAACTGAGTTTCCTTGAGAGCTGCTTGGAAGCCTGATGGTGTGTGAAGTTAGTGAGCCAAATGGAGTTGTTCTCCCACAAGAACCACTCGGCTGATCCTTCTTCAATATGCCCTTCACCAACATGCAGTGTTTCCTTGATTGAATTAGCTCTCACACCAATATTTGCGTCTAGAGCCTTTGCATTGAGGGCTATCTGAAAACGGCTGTGGCGCTGAAGTTGCCTGTGAATGTGGAGTTGGTGGCATGTGAAACCCGCATGTGGAGCATTCGTTTGTGTGGGATGCTCTACCAAGCTTCATTTCAACCTAGGCACACATAGAGTACTCAGCATAGAGTGTGAAAGCTGAGTTTCCTTGAGAGCTGCTTGGAAGCCTGATGGTGTGTGAAGTTAGTGAGCCCAATGGAGTTGTTCTCCCACAAGAACCACTCGGCTGATCCTTCTTCAATATGCGCTTCACCAACATGCAGTGTTTCCCTTGATTGAATTAGCTCTCACACCAATATTTGCGTCTAGAGCCTTTGCATTGATGGCTATATGAAAACGGCTGTGGCGCTGAAGTTGCCTGTGAATGTGGAGTTGGTGGCATGTGAAACCCGCATGTGGAGCATTCGTTTGTGTGGGATGCTCTACCAGGTTCATTCCTAGATAATGCACTCAAAGGGCACTAAGCATAGAGTGTGAAAACTGAGTTTCCTTGAGAGCTGCTTGGAAGCCTGATGGTGTGTGAAGTTAGTGAGCCAAATGGAGTTGTTCTCCCACAAGAACCACTCGGCTGATCCTTCTTCAATATGCCCTTCACCAACATGCAGTGTTTCCTTGATTGAATTAGCTCTCACACCAATATTTGCGTCTAGAGCCTTTGCATTGAGGGCTATCTGAAAACGGCTGTGGCGCTGAAGTTGCCTGTGAATGTGGAGTTGGTGGCATGTGAAACCCGCATGTGGAGCATTCGTTTGTGTGGGATGCTCTACCAGGTTCATTCCTAGATAATGCACTCAAAGGGCACTAAGCATAGAGTGTGATAACTGAGTTTCCTTGAGAGCTGCTTGGAAGCCTGATGGTGTGTGAAGTTAGTGAGCCAAATGGAGTTGTTCTCCCACAAGAACCACTCGGCTGATCCTTCTTCAATATGCCCTTCACCAACATGCAGTGATTCCTTGATTGAATTAGCTCTCACACCAATATTTGCGTCTAGAGCCTTTGCATTGAGGGCTATCTGAAAACGGCTGTGGCGCTGAAGTTGCCTGTGAATGTGGAGTTGGTGGCATGTGAAACCCGCATGTGGAGCATTCGTTTGTGTGGGATGCTCTACCAGGTTCATTCCTAGATAATGCACTCAAAGGGCACTAAGCATAGAGTGTGAAAACTGAGTTTCCTTGAGAGCTGCTTGGAAGCCTGATGGTGTGTGAAGTTAGTGAGCCAAATGGAGTTGTTCTCCCACAAGAACCACTCGGCTGATCCTTCTTCAATATGCCCTTCACCAACATGCAGTGTTTCCTTGATTGAATTAGCTCTCACACCCATATTTGCGTCTAGAGCCTTTGCATTGAGGGCTATCTGAAAACGGCTGTGGCGCTGAAGTTGCCTGTGAATGTGGAGTTGGTGGCATGTGAAACCCGCATGTGGAGCATTCGTTTGTGTGGGATGCTCTACCAGGTTCATTCCTAGATAATGCACTCAAAGGGCACTAAGCATAGAGTGTGAAAACTGAGTTTCCTTGAGAGCTGCTTGGAAGCCTGATGGTGTGTGAAGTTAGTGAGCTAAATGGAGTTGTTCTCCCACAAGAACCACTCGGCTGATCCTTCTTCAATATGCCCTTCACCAACATGCAGTGTTTCCTTGATTGAATTAGCTCTCACACCAATATTTGCGTCTAGAGCCTTTGCATTGAGGGCTATCTGAAAACGGCTGTGGCGCTGAAGTTGCCTGTGAATGTGGAGTTGGTGGCATGTGAAACCCGCATGTGGAGCATTCGTTTGTGTGGGATGCTCTACCAGGTTCATTCCTAGATAATGCACTCAAAGGGCACTAAGCATAGAGTGTGAAAACTGAGTTTCCTTGAGAGCTGCTTGGAAGCCTGATGGTGTGTGAAGTTAGTGAGCCAAATGGAGTTGTTCTCCCACAAGAACCACTCGGCTGATCCTTCTTCAATATGCCCTTCACCAACATGCAGTGTTTCCTTGATTGAATTAGCTCTCACACCAATATTTGCGTCTAGAGCCTTTGCATTGAGGGCTATCTGAAAACGGCTGTGGCGCTGAAGTTGCCTGTGAATGTGTAGTTGGTGGCATGTGAAACCCGCATGTGGAGCATCCGTTTGTGTGGGATGCTCTACCAGGTTCATTCCTAGATAATTCACTCAAAGGGCACTAAGCATAGAGTGTGATAAATGAGTTTCCTTGAGAGCTGCTTGGAAGCCTGATGGTGTGTGAAGTTAGTGAGCCAAATGGAGTTGTTCTCCCACAAGAACCACTCGGCTGATCCTTCTTCAATATGCCCTTCACCAACATGCAGTGTTTCCTTGATTGAATTAGCTCTCACACCAATATTTGCGTCTAGAGCCTTTGCATTGAGGGCTATCTGAAAACGGCTGTGGCGCTGAAGTTGCCTGTGAATGTGGAGTTGGTGGCATGTGAAACCCGCATGTGGAGCATTCGTTTGTGTGGGATGCTCTACCAGGTTCATTCCTAGATAATGCACTCAAAGGGCACTAAGCATAGAGTGTGATAACTGAGTTTCCTTGAGAGCTGCTTGGAAGCCTGATGGTGTGTGAAGTTAGTGAGCCAAATGGAGTTGTTCTCCCACAAGAATCACTCGGCTGATCCTTCTTCAATATGCCCTTCACCAACATGCAGTGTTTCCTTGATTGAATTAGCTCTCACACCAATATTTGCGTCTAGAACCTTTGCATTGAGGGCTATCTGAAAACGGCTGTGGCGCTGAAGTTGCCTGTGAATGTGGAGTTGGTGGCATGTGAAACCCGCATGTGGAGCATTCGTTTGTGTGGGATGCTCTACCAGGTTCATTTCAGTCCTAGCCATACAAAGGGCTCTAAGCATAG
This sequence comes from Ochotona princeps, assembly GCF_030435755.1. NCBI lineage: Eukaryota > Metazoa > Chordata > Mammalia > Lagomorpha > Ochotonidae > Ochotona > Ochotona princeps. Next base: position 9,625 of record NW_026701386.1, on the reverse strand, counting down.
AGTGTGAAAACTGAGTTTCCTTGAGAGCTGCTTGGAAGCCTGATGGTGTGTGAAGTTAGTGAGCCAAATGGAGTTGTTCTCCCACAAGAACCACTCGGCTGATCCTTCTTCAATATGCCCTTCACCAACATGCAGTGTTTCCTTGATTGAATTAGCTCTCACACCAATATTTGTGTCTAGAGCCTTTGCATTGAGGGCTATCTGAAAACGGCTGTGGCGCTGAAGTTGCCTGTGAATGTGGAGTTGGTGGCATGTGAAACCCGCATGTGGAGCATTCGTTTGTGTGGGATGCTCTACCAGGTTCATTTCAGTCCTAGGCACTCAAAGGGCACTAAGCATAGAGTGTGAAAACTGAGTTTCCTTGAGAGCTGCTTGGAAGCCTGATGGTGTGTGAAGTTAGTGAGCCAAATGGAGTTGTTCTCCCACAAGAACCACTCGGCTGATCCTTCTTCAATATGCCCTTCACCAACATGCAGTGTTTCCTTGATTGAATTAGCTCTCACACCAATATTTGCGTCTAGAGCCTTTGCATTGAGGGCTATCTGAAAACGGCTGTGGCGCTGAAGTTGCCTGTGAATGTGGAGTTGGTGGCATGTGAAACCCGCATGTGGAGCATTCGTTTGTGTGGGATGCTCTACCAGGTTCATTTCAGTCCTAGCCATACAAAGGGCACTAAGCATAGAGTGTGAAAACTGAGTTTCCTTGAGAGCTGCTTGGAAGCCTGATGGTGTGTGAAGTTAGTGAGCCAAATGGAGTTGTTCTCCCACAAGAACCACTCGGCTGATCCTTCTTCAATATGCGCTTCACCAACATGCAGTGATTCCTTGATTGAATTAGCTCTCACACCAATATTTGCGTCTAGAGCCTTTGCATTGAGGGCTATCTGAAAACGGCTGTGGCGCTGAAGTTGCCTGTGAATGTGGAGTTGGTGGCATGTGAAACCCGCATGTGGAGCATTCGTTTGTGTGGGATGCTCTACCAGGTTCATTCCTAGATAATGCACTCAAAGGGCACTAAGCATAGAGTGTGAAAACTGAGTTTCCTTGAGAGCTGCTTGGAAGCCTGATGGTGTGTGAAGTTAGTGAGCCCAATGGAGTTGTTCTCCCACAAGAACCACTCGGCTGATCCTTCTTCAATATGCCCTTCACCAACATGCAGTGTTTCCTTGATTGAATTAGCTCTCACACCAATATTTGCGTCTAGAGCCTTTGCATTGAGGGCTATCTGAAAACGGCTGTGGCGCTGAAGTTGCCTGTGAATGTGGAGTTGGTGGCATGTGAAACCCGCATGTGGAGCATTCGTTTGTGTGAGATGCTCTACCAGGTTCATTCCTAGATAATGCACTCAAAGGGCACTAAGCATAGAGTGTGAAAATTGAGTTTCCTTGAGAGCTGCTTGGAAGCCTGATGGTGTGTGAAGTTAGTGAGCCAAATGGAGTTGTTCTCCCACAAGAACCACTCGGCTGATCCTTCTTCAATATGCCCTTCACCAACATGCAGTGATTCCTTGATTGAATTAGCTCTCACACCAATATTTGCGTCTAGAGCCTTTGCATTGAGGGCTATCTGAAAACGGCTGTGGCGCTGAAGTTGCCTGTGAATGTGGAGTTGGTGGCATGTGAAACCCGCATGTGGAGCATTCGTTTGTGTGGGATGCTCTACCAGGTTCATTCCTAGATAATGCACTCAAAGGGCACTAAGCATAGAGTGTGAAAACTGAGTTTCCTTGAGAGCTGCTTGGAAGCCTGATGGTGTGTGAAGTTAGTGAGCCAAATGGAGTTGTTCTCCCACAAGAACCACTCGGCTGATCCTTCTTCAATATGCCCTTCACCAACATGCAGTGTTTCCTTGATTGAATTAGCTCTCACACCAATATTTGCGTCTAGAGCCTTTGCATTGAGGGCTATCTGAAAACGGCTGTGGCGCTGAAGTTGCCTGTGAATGTGGAGTTGGTGGCATGTGAAACCCGCATGTGGAGCATTCGTTTGTGTGGGATGCTCTACCAGGTTCATTCCTAGATAATGCACTCAAAGGGCACTAAGCATAGAGTGTGAAAACTGAGTTTCCTTGAGAGCTGCATGGAAGCCTAATGGTGTGTGAAGTTAGTGAGCCAAATGGAGTTGTTCTCCCACAAAAACCACTCGGCTGATCCTTCTTCAATATGCCCTTCACCAACATGCAGTGTTTCCTTGATTGAATTAGCTCTCACACCAATATTTGCGTCTAGAGCCTTTGCATTGAGGGCTATCTGAAAACTGCTGTGGCGCTGAAGTTGCCTGTGAATGTGGAGTTGGTGGCATGTGAAACCCGCATGTGGAGCATTCGTTTGTGTGGGATGCTCTACCAGGTTCATTCCTAGATAATGCACTCAAAGGGCACTAAGCATAGAGTGTGAAAACTGAGTTTCCTTGAGAGCTGCTTGGAAGCCTGATGGTGTGTGAAGTTAGTGAGCCAAATGGAGTTGTTCTCCCACAAGAACCACTCGGCTGATCCTTCTTCAATATGCCCTTCACCAACATGCAGTGTTTCCTTGATTGAATTAGCTCTCACACCAATATTTGCGTCTAGAGCCTTTGCATTGAGGGCTATCTGAAAACGGCTGTGGCGCTGAAGTTGCCTGTGAATGTGGAGTTGGTGGCATGTGAAACCCGCATGTGGAGCATTCGTTTGTGTGGGATGCTCTACCAGGTTCATTCCTAGATAATGCACTCAAAGGGCACTAAGCATAGAGTGTGAAAACTGAGTTTCCTTGAGAGCTGCTTGGAAGCCTGATGGTGTGTGAAGTTAGTGAGCCAAATGGAGTTGTTCTCCCACAAGAACCACTCGGCTGATCCTTCTTCAATATGCCCTTCACCAACATGCAGTGTTTCCTTGATTGAATTAGCTCTCACACCAATATTTGCGTCTAGAGCCTTTGCATTGAGGGCTATCTGAAAACGGCTGTGGCGCTGAAGTTGCCTGTGAATGTGGAGTTGGTGGCATGTGAAACCCGCATGTGGAGCATTCGTTTGTGTGGGATGCTCTACCAGGTTCATTCCTAGATAATGCACTCAAAGGGCACTAAGCATAGAGTGTGAAAACTGAGTTTCCTTGAGAGCTGCTTGGAAGCCTGATGGTGTGTGAAGTTAGTGAGCCAAATGGAGTTGTTCTCCCACAAGAACCACTCGGCTGATCCTTCTTCAATATGCCCTTCACCAACATGCAGTGTTTCCTTGATTGAATTAGCTCTCACACCAATATTTGCGTCTAGAGCCTTTGCATTGAGGGCTATCTGAAAACGGCTGTGGCGCTGAAGTTGCCTGTGAATGTGGAGTTGGTGGCATGTGAAACCCGCATGTGGAGCATTCGTTTGTGTGGGATGCTCTACCAGGTTCATTCCTAGATAATGCACTCAAAGGGCACTAAGCATAGAGTGTGATAACTGAGTTTCCTTGAGAGCTGCTTGGAAGCCTGATGGTGTGTGAAGTTATTGAGCCAAATGGAGTTGTTCTCCCACAAGAACCACTCGGCTGATCCTTCTTCAATATGCCCTTCACCAACATGCAGTGTTTCCTTGATTGAATTAGCTCTCACACCAATATTTGCGTCTAGAGCCTTTGCATTGAGGGCTATCTGCAAACGGCTGTGGCGCTGAAGTTGCCTGTGAATGTGGAGTTGGTGGCATGTGAAACCCGCATGTGGAGCATTCGTTTGTGTGGGATGCTCTACCAGGTTCATTTCAGTCCTAGCCATACAAAGGGCACTAAGCATAGAGTGTGAAAACTGAGTTTCCTTGAGAGCTGCTTGGAAGCCTGATGGTGTGTGAAGTTAGTGAGCCAAATGGAGTTGTTCTCCCACAAGAACCACTCGGCTGATCCTTCTTCAATATGCCCTTCACCAACATGCAGTGTTTCCTTGATTGAATTAGCTCTCACACCAATATTTGCGTCTAGAGCCTTTGCATTGAGGGCTATCTGAAAACGGCTGTGGCGCTGAAGTTGCCTGTGAATGTGGAGTTGGTGGCATGTGAAACCCGCATGTGGAGCATTCGTTTCTGTGGGATGCTCTCCAAGCTTCATTTCAACCTAGCCATACATAGAGCACTCAGCATAGAGTGTGAAAACTGAGTTTCCTTGAGAGCTGCTTGGAAGCCTGATGGTGTGTGAAGTTAGTGAGCCAAATGGAGTTGTTCTCCCACAAGAACCACTCGGTTGATCCTTCTTCAATATGCGCTTCACCAACATGCAGCGTTTCCTTGATTGAATTAGCTCTCACACCAATATTTGCGTCTAGAGCCTTTGCATTGAGGGCTATATGAAAACGGCTGTGGCGCTGAAGTTGCCTGTGAATGTGGAGTTGGTGGCATGTGAAACCCGCATGTGGAGCATTCGTTTGTGTGGGATGCTCTACCAGGTTCATTCCTAGATAATGCACTCAAAGGGCACTAAGCATAGAGTGTGAAAACTGAGTTTCCTAGAGAGCTACTTGGAAGCCTGATGGTGTGTGAAGTTAGTGAGCCAAATGGAGTTGTTCTCCCACAAGAACCACTCGGCTGATCCTTCTTCAATATGCCCTTCACCAACATGCAGTGTTTCCTTGATTGAATTAGCTCTCACACCAATATTTGCGTCTAGAGCCTTTGCATTGAGGGCTATCTGAAAACGGCTGTGGCGCTGAAGTTGCCTGTGAATGTGGAGTTGGTGGCATGTGAAACCCGCATGTGGAGCATTCGTTTGTGTGGAATGCTGACCAAGCTTCATTTCAACCTAGGCAAACATAGAGCACTAAGCATAGAGTGTGAAAACTGAGTTTCCTTGAGAGCTGCTTGGAAGCCTGATGGTGTTTGAAGTTAGTGAGCCAAATGGAGTTGTTCTCCCACAAGAACCACTCGGCTGATCCTTCTTCAATATGCCCTTCACCAACATGCAGTGTTTCCTTGATTGAATTAGCTCTCACACCAATATTTGCGTCTAGAGCCTTTGCATTGAGGGCTATCTGAAAACGGCTGTGGCGCTGAAGTTGCCTGTGAATGTGGAGTTGGTGGCATGTGAAACCCGCATGTGGAGCATTCGTTTGTGTGGGATGCTCTACCAGGTTCATTCCTAGATAATGCACTCAAAGGGCACTAAGCATAGAGTGTGAAAACTGAGTTTCCTTGAGAGCTGCTTGGAAGCCTGATGGTGTGTGAAGTTAGTGAGCCAAATGGAGTTGTTCTCCCACAAGAACCACTCGGCTGATCCTTCTTCAATATGCCCTTCACCAACATGCAGTGTTTCCTTGATTGAATTAGCTCTCACACCAATATTTGCGTCTAGAGCCTTTGCATTGAGGGCTATCTGAAAACGGCTGTGGCGCTGAAGTTGCCTGTGAATGTGGAGTTGGTGGCATGTGAAACCCGCATGTGGAGCATTCGTTTGTGTGGGATGCTCTACCAGGTTCATTCCTAGATAATGCACTCAAAGGTCACTAAGCATAGAGTGTGAAAACTGAGTTTCCTTGAGAGCTGCTTGGAAGCCTGATGGTGTGTGAAGTTATTGAGCCAAATGGAGTTGTTCTCCCACAAGAACCACTCGGCTGATCCTTCTTCAATATGCCCTTCACCAACATGCAGTGTTTCCTTGATTGAATTAGCTCTCACACCAATATTTGCGTCTAGAGCCTTTGCATTGAGGGCTATCTGCAAACGGCTGTGGCGCTGAAGTTGCCTGTGAATGTGGAGTTGGTGGCATGTGAAACCCGCATGTGGAGCATTCGTTTGTGTGGGATGCTCTACCAGGTTCATTTCAGTCCTAGCCATACAAAGGGCACTAAGCATAGAGTGTGAAAACTGAGTTTCCTTGAGAGCTGCTTGGAAGCCTGATGGTGTGTGAAGTTAGTGAGCCAAATGGAGTTGTTCTCCCACAAGAACCACTCGGCTGATCCTTCTTCAATATGCCCTTCACCAACATGCAGTGTTTCCTTGATTGAATTAGCTCTCACACCAATATTTGCGTCTAGAGCCTTTGCATTGAGGGCTATCTGAAAACGGCTGTGGCGCTGAAGTTGCCTGTGAATGTGGAGTTGGTGGCATGTGAAACCCGCATGTGGAGCATTCGTTTCTGTGGGATGCTCTCCAAGCTTCATTTCAACCTAGGCACACATAGAGCACTCAGCATAGAGTGTGAAAACTGAGTTTCCTTGAGAGCTGCTTGGAAGCCTGATGGTGTGTGAAGTTAGTGAGCCAAATGGAGTTGTTCTCCCACAAGAACCACTCGGCTGATCCTTCTTCAATATGCGCTTCACCAACATGCAGTGTTTCCTTGATTGAATTAGCTCTCACACCAATATTTGCGTCTAGAGCCTTTGCATTGAGGGCTATATGAAAACGGCTGTGGCGCTGAAGTTGCCTGTGAATGTGGAGTTGGTGGCATGTGAAACCCGCATGTGGAGCATTCGTTTGTGTGGGATGCTCTACCAGGTTCATTCCTAGATAATGCACTCAAAGGGCACTAAGCATAGAGTGTGAAAACTGAGTTTCCTTGAGAGCTACTTGGAAGCCTGATGGTGTGTGAAGTTAGTGAGCCAAATGGAGTTGTTCTCCCACAAGAACCACTCGGCTGATCCTTCTTCAATATGCCCTTCACCAACATGCAGTGTTTCCTTGATTGAATTAGCTCTCACACCAATATTTGCGTCCAGAGCCTTTGCATTGAGGGCTATCTGAAAACGGCTGTGGCGCTGAAGTTGCCTGTGAATGTGGAGTTGGTGGCATGTGAAACCCGCATGTGGAGCATTCGTTTGTGTGGGATGCTCTACCAGGTTCATTCCTAGATAATGCACTCAAAGGGCACTAAGCATAGAGTGTGAAAACTGAGTTTCCTTGAGAGCTGCATGGAAGCCTGGTGGTGTGTGAAATTAGTGAGCCAAATGGAGTTGTTCTCCCACAAGAACCACTCGGCTGATCCTTCTTCAATATGCCCTTCACCAACATGCAGTGTTTCCTTGATTGAATTAGCTCTCATTCCAATATTTGCGTCTAGAGCCTTTGCATTGAGGGCTATCTGAAAACGGCTGTGGCGCTGAAGTTGCCTGTGAATGTGGAGTTGGTGGCATGTGAAACCCGCATGTGGAGCATTCGTTTGTGTGGGATGCTCTTCCAGGTTCATTCCTAGATAATGCACTCAAAGGGCACTAAGCATAGAGTGTGAAAACTGAGTTTCCTTGAGAGCTGCTTGGAAGCCTGATGGTGTGTGAAGTTAGTGAGCCAAATGGAGTTGTTCTCCCACAAGAACCACTCGGCTGATCCTTCTTCAATATGCCCTTCACCAACATGCAGTGTTTCCTTGATTGAATTAGCTCTCACACCAATATTTGCGTCTAGAGCCTTTGCATTGAGGGCTATCTGAAAACGGCTGTGGCGCTGAAGTTGCCTGTGAATGTGGAGTTGGTGGCATGTGAAACCCGCATGTGGAGCATTCGTTTGTGTGGGATGCTCTACCAGGTTCATTCCTAGATAATGCACTCAAAGGGCACTAAGCATAGAGTGTGAAAACTGAGTTTCCTTGAGAGCTGCTTGGAAGCCTGATGGTGTGTGAAGTTAGTGAGCCAAATGGAGTTGTTCTCCCACAAGAACCACTCGGCTGATCCTTCTTCAATATGCCCTTCACCAACATGCAGTGTTTCCTTGATTGAATTAGCTCTCACACCAATATTTGCGTCTAGAGCCTTTGCATTGAGGGCTATCTGAAAACGGCTGTGGCGCTGAAGTTGCCTGTGAATGTGGAGTTGGTGGCATGTGAAACCCGCATGTGGAGCATTCGTTTGTGTGGGATGCTCTACCAGGTTCATTTCAGTCCTAGCCATACAAAGGGCACTAAGCATAGAGTGTGAAAACTGAGTTTCCTTGAGAGCTGCTTGGAAGCCTGATGGTTTGTGAAGTTAGTGAGCCAAATGGAGTTGTTCTCCCACAAGAACCACTCGGCTGATCCTTCTTCAATATGCCCTTCACCAACATGCAGTGTTTCCTTGATTGAATTAGCTCTCACACCAATATTTGCGTCTAGAGCCTTTGCATTGAGGGCTATCTGAAAACGGCTGTGGCGCTGAAGTTGCCTGTGAATGTGGAGTTGGTGGCATGTGAAACCCGCATGTGGAGCATTCGTTTGTGTGGGATGCTCTACCAGGTTCATTCCTAGATAATGCACTCAAAGGGCACTAAGCATAGAGTGTGAAAACTGAGTTTCCTTGAGAGCTGCTTGGAAGCCTGATGGTGTGTGAAGTTAGTGAGCCAAATGGAGTTGTTCTCCCACAAGAACCACTCGGCTGATCCTTCTTCAATATGCCCTTCACCAACATGCAGTGTTTCCTTGATTGAATTAGCTCTCACACCAATATTTGCGTCTAGAGCCTTTGCATTGAGGGCTATCTGAAAACGGCTGTGGCGCTGAAGTTGCCTGTGAATGTGGAGTTGGTGGCATGTGAAACCCGCATGTGGAGCATTCGTTTGTGTGGGATGCTCTACCAGGTTCATTCCTAGATAATGCACTCAAAGGGCACTAAGCATAGAGTGTGAAAACTGAGTTTCCTTGAGAGCTGCTTGGAAGCCTGATGGTGTGTGAAGTTAGTGAGCCAAATGGAGTTGTTCTCCCACAAGAACCACTCGGCTGATCCTTCTTCAATATGCCCTTCACCAACATGCAGTGTTTCCTTGATTGAATTAGCTCTCACACCAATATTTGCGTCTAGAGCCTTTGCATTGAGGGCTATCTGAAAACGGCTGTGGCGCTGAAGTTGCCTGTGAATGTGGAGTTGGTGGCATGTGAAACCCGCATGTGGAGCATTCGTTTGTGTGGGATGCTCTACCAGGTTCATTCCTAGATAATGCACTCAAAGGGCACTAAGCATAGAGTGTGAAAACTGAGTTTCCTTGAGAGCTGCTTGGAAGCCTGATGGTGTGTGAAGTTATTGAGCCAAATGGAGTTGTTCTCCCACAAGAACCACTCGGCTGATCCTTCTTCAATATGCCCTTCACCAACATGCAGTGTTTCCTTGATTGAATTAGCTCTCACACCAATATTTGCGTCTAGAGCCTTTGCATTGAGGGCTATCTGCAAACGGCTGTGGCGCTGAAGTTGCCTGTGAATGTGGAGTTGGTGGCATGTGAAACCCGCATGTGGAGCATTCGTTTGTGTGGGATGCTCTACCAGGTTCATTTCAGTCCTAGCCATACAAAGGGCACTAAGCATAGAGTGTGAAAACTGAGTTTCCTTGAGAGCTGCTTGGAAGCCTGATGGTGTGTGAAGTTAGTGAGCCAAATGGAGTTGTTCTCCCACAAGAACCACTCGGCTGATCCTTCTTCAATATGCCCTTCACCAACATGCAGTGTTTCCTTGATTGAATTAGCTCTCACACCAATATTTGCGTCTAGAGCCTTTGCATTGAGGGCTATCTGAAAACGGCTGTGGCGCTGAAGTTGCCTGTGAATGTGGAGTTGGTGGCATGTGAAACCCGCATGTGGAGCATTCGTTTCTGTGGGATGCTCTCCAAGCTTCATTTCAACCTAGCCATACATAGAGCACTCAGCATAGAGTGTGAAAACTGAGTTTCCTTGAGAGCTGCTTGGAAGCCTGATGGTGTGTGAAGTTAGTGAGCCAAATGGAGTTGTTCTC
>NW_026701385.1:0-109912 GCF_030435755.1 Ochotona princeps | reverse complement strand
TGTTGGACAAGTGCAGAGACAGATGGAATTCAGATTCCTTAGGAAGGATTCTGGCACTGTAGTCAAATGGGGAAAATCTGTGGAGGGGTGGGAGTTGGGGTGGTGGGGAAGAAAGAAAAGAAGAAAGTCAGTTAGCATTGAACATCTAAACGGGGTGGAGGAGAAGCGGCGCAGAGATGGCAAGGAGGGAGCCAAGAGAGTGGGGGGAGGGGTAGGGAAGGTCAGTGTGAGGAAGGCTGAGAGGATCCAGACAATAAATAGGTCAAGAGTGACACCTGGTGGCAAATAGCGTGTGTCAATTGCCGCCGGGCAGCTGGCTGACCTCCGCCGAGAGACAGTGCAACTGGTCGACCTGAGCTGAGAGCCCAAATGCAACTGGTCGACCTCCGCTGAGACCAAATGCAACTGGTCGACCTCAGCTGAGAGACTACGTGCAACCAGGCAGCTGGTCGACTGCCTTCCTTGGAAAAGAAAGGGTTAGGCTGGGAGGGAGAGAGGGAGAGAGAAGGAGGAAGAGAGGGAGAGAGGGGCAGAGAGAGAGAGAGAGAGAGAGAGAGAGAGAGAGAGAGAGAGAGAGAGAATGTTCCACCACTTCACCAGTCAGTTCAGGACTTTGTCCCCAAAATGCAGGCCTAGAGAACTCAGAACGTTGGTGAACAGAGCATTCCAGAGAGTATAGAATACTGGTCCTCAGTGCCACACAGCTCTGTTTAGCATACAAACAGGGTTTTCAACAGCTTTTGCCTCAAACCTGTGTGTGTGTGTGTGTGTGTGTGTGTGTGTGTAAAAACTGAACGTTTCTGACTTCATGTGCACAGAACCTCAACAAAACATCTAAACCAATGGGCATCGGAGTCCCATCTGGAGGTGTTCACATTGCATTTTGACAAGATACTGAGCCAAAGCTCAGAGAGAGAAGTGAGGAGAAAAATCAATCAATAATGATAAATAGGTGGTAATAAATCACGAATGTAAAATCGAATGATCTGTATTCTGGGAGTGAGTGAGTGGAATTTACCAACAGTGTCTGGTACACCCTTGTATCTGGATAGGCAATGCTGGAGAGCAGTGGGGGTGGTGATGGTGGTGGAGGGTGGGGGGGAGAGATGTCATTTCCAGTGTTCTCCAACCTATGGGAAACTTGTAGGGAAAGTAGCATGCTGTCTAATTCTAACCCTAACATTAACCCTAACCCTAACCCCTAACCCCTAACCCTAACCCCTAACCCCTAACCCCTAACCCCTAACCCCTAACCCTAACCCTAACCTAACTCCTAACCCTAACCCTAACACCTAACCCCTAACCCTAACCCCTAACCCTAACTCCTAACCCCTAACCCTGACTCCTAACCCTAACCCTAACCCTAACCCCTAACCCTAACTCCTAACCCCAACCCCTAATCCTAACACTAACCCCTAAACCCTAACCCTAACCCTAACCCTAACCCCTACCCCTGACTCCTAACCCCTAACCCCTAAACCCTAACCCTAACCCTAACCCCTAACCCCTAACCCTAACCCCTAACCCTGACTCCTAACCCCAACCCCTAACCCTAAACCCTAACCCTAACCCTAACCCCTAAACCCTATCCCCTAACCCTAACCCTAACCCTTATTCTAACCCCTAATCCTAACCCCTTACCCTAAGCCTAGCAGCTCCCCCCCACCTCTTTCCTGGATATCTTTTCGAGTCTGGGATGCGACACGGCACACCTGAGCATCTTGGTGGTTTAGTGCTGGACTAATTCGCAAGCAGCCCGGGCGGGAAAAGGCTGTGGGCAGCATTGTACTGCCCCAGGTGGGGCCAGCAGAAGCAGGTCATTACTCAACGTTGAGCCCAGCTTCCCCTGGTGAAACGAGTGTTCCTTTCTTTCTGAAGCAATGGGAAAAAGAAATGCATAAGTCAATGAAAACTGAAATTTGAGTTTAAACAATTTTTAGAAAGACTCCCTAGTATACAGAAAGAAAGAAAGAAAGAAAGAAAGAAAGAAAGAAAGAAAGAAAGAAAGAAAGAAAGAAAGAAAGAAAGAAAGAAAGAATTTTTAAAAGAGAGAAACAACGTTGGACAAGTGCAGAGACAGATGGAATTCAGATTCCTTAGGAAGGATTCTGGCACTGTAGTCAAATGGGGAAAATCTGTGGAGGGGTGGGAGTTGGGGTGGTGGGGAAGAAAGAAAAGAAGAAAGTCAGTTAGCATTGAACATCTAAACGGGGTGGGAGGAGAAGCGGCGCAGAGATGGCAAGGAGGGAGCCAAGAGAGTGGGGGGAGGGGTAGGGAAGGTCAGTGTGAGGAAGGCTGAGAGGATCCAGACAATAAATAGGTCAAGAGTGACACCTGGTGGCAAATAGCGTGTGTCAATTGCCGCCGGGCAGCTGGCTGACCTCCGCCGAGAGACAGTGCAACTGGTCGACCTGAGCTGAGAGCCCAAATGCAACTGGTCGACCTCCGCTGAGACCAAATGCAACTGGTCGACCTCAGCTGAGAGACTACGTGCAACCAGGCAGCTGGTCGACTGCCTTCCTTGGAAAAGAAAGGGTTAGGGTGGGAGGGAGAGAGGGAGAGAGAAGGAGGAAGAGAGGGAGAGAGGGGCAGAGAGAGAGAGAGAGAGAGAGAGAGAGAGAGAGAGAGAGAATGTTCCACCACTTCACCAGTCAGTTCAGGACTTTGTCCCCAAAATGCAGGCCTAGAGAACTCAGAACGTTGGTGAACACAGCATTCCAGAGAGTATAGAATACTGGTCCTCAGTGCCACACAGCTCTGTTTAGCATACAAACAGGGTTTTCAACAGCTTTTGCCTCAAACCTGTGTGTGTGTGTGTGTGTGTGTGTGTGTAAAAACTGAACGTTTCTGACTTCATGTGCACAGAACCTCAACAAAACATCTAAACCAATGGGCATCGGAGTCCCATCTGGAGGTGTTCACATTGCATTTTGACAAGATACTGAGCCAAATCTCAGAGAGAGAAGTGAGGAGCAAAATCAATCAATAATGATAAATAGGTGGTAATAAATCACGAATGTAAAATCGAATGATCTGTATTCTGGGAGTGAGTGAGTGGAATTTACCAACACTGTCTGGTACACCTTTGTATCTGGATAGGCAATGATGGAGAGCAGTGGGGGTGGTGATGGTGGTGGAGGGTGGGGGGGAGAGATGTCATTTCCAGTGTTCTCCAACCTATGGGAAACTTGTAGGGAAAGTAGCATGCTGTCTAATTCTAACCCTAACATTAACCCTAACCCTAACCCCTAACCCCTAACCCTAACCCCTAACCCCTAACCCCTAACCCCTAACCCTAACCCTAACCCTAACTCCTAACCCTAACCCTAACACCTAACCCCTAACCCTAACCCCTAACCCTAACTCCTAACCCCTAACCCTGACTCCTAACCCTAACCCTAACCCTAACCCCTAACCCTAACTCCTAACCCCAACCCCTAATCCTAACACTAACCCCTAAACCCTAACCCCTAACCCTAACCCTAACCCCTACCCCTGACTCCTAACCCCTAACCCCTAAACCCTAACCCTAACCCTAACCCCTAACCCCTAACCCTAACCCCTAACCCTGACTCCTAACCCCAACCCCTAACCCTAAACCCTAACCCTAACCCTAACCCCTAAACCCTATCCCCTAACCCTAACCCTAACCCTTATTCTAACCCCTAATCCTAACCCTTACCCTAAGCCTAGCAGCTCCCCCCCACCTCTTTCCTGGATATCTTTTCGAGTCTGGGATGCGACACGGCACACCTGAGCATCTTGGTGGTTTAGTGCTGGACTAATTCGCAAGCAGCCCGGGCTGGAAAAGGCTGTGGGCAGCATTGTACTGCCCCAGGTGGGGCCAGCAGAAGCAGGTCATTACTCAACGTTGAGCCCAGCTTCCCCTGGTGAAACGAGTGTTCCTTTCTTTCTGAAGCAATGGGAAAAAGAAATGCATAAGTCAATGAAAAACTGAAATTTGAGTTTAAACAATTTTTAGAAAGACTCCCTAGTATACAGAAAGAAAGAAAGAAAGAAAGAAAGAAAGAAAGAAAGAAAGAAAGAAAGAAAGAAAGAAAGAAAGAAAGAAAGAAAGAAAGAATTTTTAAAAGAGAGAAACAACGTTGGACAAGTGCAGAGACAGATGGAATTCAGATTCCTTAGGAAGGATTCTGGCACTGTAGTCAAATGGGGAAAATCTGTGGAGGGGTGGGAGTTGGGGTGGTGGGGAAGAAAGAAAAGAAGAAAGTCAGTTAGCATTGAACATCTAAACGGGGTGGGAGGAGAAGCGGCGCAGAGATGGCAAGGAGGGAGCCAAGAGAGTGGGGGGAGGGGTAGGGAAGGTCAGTGTGAGGAAGGCTGAGAGGATCCAGACAATAAATAGGTCAAGAGTGACACCTGGTGGCAAATAGCGTGTGTCAATTGCCGCCGGGCAGCTGGCTGACCTCCGCCGAGAGACAGTGCAACTGGTCGACCTGAGCTGAGAGCCCAAATGCAACTGGTCGACCTCCGCTGAGACCAAATGCAACTGGTCGACCTCAGCTGAGAGACTACGTGCAACCAGGCAGCTGGTCGACTGCCTTCCTTGGAAAAGAAAGGGTTAGGGTGGGAGGGAGAGAGGGAGAGAGAAGGAGGAAGAGAGGGAGAGAGGGGCAGAGAGAGAGAGAGAGAGAGAGAGAGAGAGAGAGAGAGAGAATGTTCCACCACTTCACCAGTCAGTTCAGGACTTTGTCCCAAAATGCAGGCCTAGAGAACTCAGAACGTTGGTGAACACAGCATTCCAGAGAGTATAGAATACTGGTCCTCAGTGCCACACAGCTCTGTTTAGCATACAAACAGGGTTTTCAACAGCTTTTGCCTCAAACCTGTGTGTGTGTGTGTGTGTGTGTGTGTGTAAAAACTGAACGTTTCTGACTTCATGTGCACAGAACCTCAACAAAACATCTAAACCAATGGGCATCGGAGTCCCATCTGGAGGTGTTCACATTGCATTTTGACAAGATACTGAGCCAAATCTCAGAGAGAGAAGTGAGGAGCAAAATCAATCAATAATGATAAATAGGTGGTAATAAATCACGAATGTAAAATCGAATGATCTGTATTCTGGGAGTGAGTGAGTGGAATTTACCAACACTGTCTGGTACAACCTTTGTATCTGGATAGGCAATGATGGAGAGCAGTGGGGGTGGTGATGGTGGTGGAGGGTGGGGGGAGAGATGTCATTTCCAGTGTTCTCCAACCTATGGGAAACTTGTAGGGAAAGTAGCATGCTGTCTAATTCTAACCCTAACATTAACCCTAACCCTAACCCCTAACCCCTAACCCTAACCCCTAACCCCTAACCCCTAACCCCTAACCCTAACCCTAACCCTAACTCCTAACCCTAACCCTAACACCTAACCCCTAACCCTAACCCCTAACCCTAACTCCTAACCCCTAACCCTGACTCCTAACCCTAACCCTAACCCTAACCCCTAACCCTAACTCCTAACCCCAACCCCTAATCCTAACACTAACCCCTAAACCCTAACCCTAACCCTAACCCTAACCCCTACCCCTGACTCCTAACCCCTAACCCCTAAACCCTAACCCTAACCCTAACCCCTAACCCCTAACCCTAACCCCTAACCCTGACTCCTAACCCCAACCCCTAACCCTAAACCCTAACCCTAACCCTAACCCCTAAACCCTATCCCCTAACCCTAACCCTAACCCTTATTCTAACCCCTAATCCTAACCCCTTACCCTAAGCCTAGCAGCTCCCCCCCACCTCTTTCCTGGATATCTTTTCGAGTCTGGGATGCGACACGGCACACCTGAGCATCTTGGTGGTTTAGTGCTGGACTAATTCGCAAGCAGCCCGGGCTGGAAAAGGCTGTGGGCAGCATTGTACTGCCCCAGGTGGGGCCAGCAGAAGCAGGTCATTACTCAACGTTGAGCCCAGCTTCCCCTGGTGAAACGAGTGTTCCTTTCTTTCTGAAGCAATGGGAAAAAGAAATGCATAAGTCAATGAAAAACTGAAATTTGAGTTTAAACAATTTTTAGAAAGACTCCCTAGTATACAGAAAGAAAGAAAGAAAGAAAGAAAGAAAGAAAGAAAGAAAGAAAGAAAGAAAGAAAGAAAGAAAGAAAGAAAGAAAGAAAGAAAGAAAGAAAGAATTTTTAAAAGAGAGAAACAACGTTGGACAAGTGCAGAGACAGATGGAATTCAGATTCCTTAGGAAGGATTCTGGCACTGTAGTCAAATGGGGAAAATCTGTGGAGGGGTGGGAGTTGGGGTGGTGGGGAAGAAAGAAAAGAAGAAAGTCAGTTAGCATTGAACATCTAAACGGGGTGGGAGGAGAAGCGGCGCAGAGATGGCAAGGAGGGAGCCAAGAGAGTGGGGGGAGGGGTAGGGAAGGTCAGTGTGAGGAAGGCTGAGAGGATCCAGACAATAAATAGGTCAAGAGTGACACCTGGTGGCAAATAGCGTGTGTCAATTGCCGCCGGGCAGCTGGCTGACCTCCGCCGAGAGACAGTGCAACTGGTCGACCTGAGCTGAGAGCCCAAATGCAACTGGTCGACCTGAGCTGAGCCCAAATGCAACTGGTCGACCTCCGCTGAGACCAAATGCAACTGGTCGACCTCAGCTCAGAGACCAAATGCAACTGGTCGACCTCAGCTGAGAGACTACGTGCAACCAGGCAGCTGGTCGACTGCCTTCCTTGGAAAAGAAAGGGTTAGGGTGGGAGGGAGAGAGGGAGAGAGAAGGAGGAAGAGAGGGAGAGAGGGGCAGAGAGAGAGAGAGAGAGAGAGAGAATGTTCCACCACTTCACCAGTCAGTTCAGGACTTTGTCCCCAAAATGCAGGCCTAGAGAACTCAGAACGTTGGTGAACACAGCATTCCAGAGAGTATAGAATACTGGTCCTCAGTGCCACACAGCTCTGTTTAGCATACAAACAGGGTTTTCAACAGCTTTTGCCTCAAACCTGTGTGTGTGTGTGTGTGTGTGTGTGTGTGTAAAAACTGAACGTTTCTGACTTCATGTGCACAGAACCTCAACAAAACATCTAAACCAATGGGCATCGGAGTCCCATCTGGAGGTGTTCACATTGCATTTTGACAAGATACTGAGCCAAAGCTCAGAGAGAGAAGTGAGGAGAAAAACCAATCAATAATGGTAAATAGGTGGTAATAAATCACGAATGTAAAATCGAATGATCTGTATTCTGGGAGTGAGTGAGTGAGTGGAATTTACCAACAGTGTCTGGTACACCTTTGTATCTGGATAGGCAATGATGGAGAGCAGTGGGGGTGGTGATGGTGGTGGAGGGTGGGGGGGAGAGAATTCATTTCCAGTGTTCTCCAACCTATGGGAAACTTGTAGGGAAAGTAGCATGCTGCCTAACGCTAACCCTAACCGTAACCCCTAACCCTAACCCCTAACCCTAACCCTAACCCCTAACCCTAACCCTAACCCTAACCCCTAACCCCTAACCCCTAACCCTGACTCCTAACCCTAATCCCTAACCCCTAACCCCTGACCCTGACTCCTAACCCCAACCCCTAATCCTAACACTAACCCCTAAACCCTAACCCTAACCCTAACCCCTAACCCTAACCCTAACCCCTAACCCTGACTCCTAACGCCAACCCCTAACTCTGACTCCTAACCCTAACCCCTAACCCTAACCCCTAACCCTAACCCCTAACCCTGACTCCTAACCCCTAACCCTAACCCCTATCCCCTAACCCTAACCCTAACCCTAACCCCTAAACCCTATCCCCTAACCCTGACTCCTAACCCCAACCCCTAACCCTAACCCCTAACCCTGACTCCTAACCCCAACCCCTAACCCTAACCCCTAACCCTAACCCCTAACCCTAACCCCTAACCCCAACCCCTAACTCTAACCCTAACCCTAACCCTAACCCTAACCCTAACCCTTATTCTAGCCCCTAACCCTAACCCCTTACCCTAAGCCCAGCAGCTCCCCCCCCACCTCTTTCCTGGCTATCTTTTTGAGTCTGGGACGCGACACGGCACACCTGAGCAGCTTGGTGGTTTAGTGCTGGACTAATTCGCAAGCATCCCGGGCGGGAAAAGGCTGTGGGCAGCATTGTACTGCCCCAGGTGGGGCCAGCAGAAGCAGGTCATTACTCAACGTTGAGCCCAGCTTCCCCTGGTGAAACGAGTGTTCCTTTCTTTCTGAAGCAATGGGAAAAAGAAATGCATAAGTCAATGAAAAACTGAAATTTAAGTTGAAACAATTTTTAGAAAGACTCCCCAACTATACAGAAAGAAAGAAAGAAAGAAAGAAAGAAAGAAAGAAAGAAAGAAAGAAAGAAAGAAAGAAAGAAAGAAAAGGAAAGACAAGGAAAGAAAGAAAGGAAGAAAGAAAGAAAGAAAGAAAGAATTTTTAAAAGAGAGAAACAACGTTGAACAAGTGCAGAGACGGATGGAATTCTGATTCCTTAGGAAGGATTCTGGCACTGTAGCCAAACGGGGAAAATCTGTGGAGGGGTGGGAGTTGGGGTGGTGGGGAAGAAAAGAAGAAAGTCAGTTAGCATTGAACATCTAAACGGGGTGGGAGGAGAAGTGGTGCAGAGATGGCAAGGAGGGAGCCAAGAGAGTGGGGGGAGGGGTAGGGAAGGTCAGGTTTCAGAAGGCTGAGAGGATGCAGACAATCAATAGGTCAAGAGTGACACCTGCTGGCAAATAGCGTGTGTCAATTGCCGCCGGGCAGCTGGTCGACCACCGCCGAGAGACTAAGTGCAACGGGTCGACCTGAGCTGAGAGACCAAATGCAACTGGTCGACCTCCGCTGAGACCAAATGCAACTGGTCGACCTCCGCTGAGACCAAATGCAACTGGTCGACCTCCGCTGAGACCAAAAGCAACTGGTCAACCTCAGCTGAGACCAAATGCAACTGGTCGACCTGAGCTGAGAGACTAAGTGCAACCAGGCAGCTGGTCGACTGCCTTCCTTGGAAAAGAAAGGGTTAGGGTGGGAGGGAGAGAGGGAGAAAGAGAGAAGGAGGGAGAGAGGGAGAGAGGGGCAGAGAGAGAGAGAGAATCTTTCACCACTTCACCAGTCAGTTCAGGACTTTGTCCCCAAAATGCAGGCCTAGAGAACTCAGAACGTTGGTGAACACAGCATTCCAGAGAGTATAGAATACTGGTCCTCAGTGCCACACAGCTCTGTTTAGCATACAAACAGGGTTTTCAACAGCTTTTGCCTCAAACCTCTGTGTGTGTGTGTGTGTGTGTGTGTGTGTGTGTGTGTAAAAACTGAACGTTTCTGACTTCATGTGCACAGAACCTCAACAAAACAACTAAACCAATGGGCATCGGAGTCCCATCTGGAGGTGTTCACATTGCATTTTGACAAGATACTGAGCCAAATCTCAGAGAGAGAAGTGAGGAGCAAAATCAATCAATAATGATAAATAGGTGGTAAGAAATCACGAATGTAAAATCGAATGATCTGTATTCTGGGAGTGAGTGAGTGGAATTTACCAACAGTGTCTGGTACACCTTTGTATCTGGATAGGCAATGATGGAGAGCAGTGGGGGTGGTGATGGTGGTGGAGGGTGGGGGGGAGAGATGTCATTTCCAGTGTTCTCCAACCTATGGGAAACTTGTAGGGAAAGTAGCATGCTGCCTAACGCTAACCCTAACCGTAACCCCTAACCCTAACCCCTAACCCTAACCCTAACCCCTAACCCTAACCCTAACCCCTAACCCCTAACCCTGACTCCTAACCCTAATCCCTAACCCCTAACCCCTGACCCTGACTCCTAACCCCAACCCCTAATCCTAACACTAACCCCTAAAACCTAACCCTAACCCTAACCCCTAACCCTAACCCTAACCCCTAACCCTGACTCCTAACCCCAACCCCTAACTCTGACTCCTAACCCTAACCCCTAACCCTAACCCCTAACCCTAACCCCTAACCCTAACCCCTAACCCTGACTCCTAACCCCTAACCCTAACCCCTATCCCCTAACCCTAACCCTAACCCTAACCCCTAAACCCTATCCCCTAACCCTAACCCCTAACCCTAACCCTAACCCTAACCCCTAACCCTGACTCCTAACCCCAACCCCTAACCCTAACCCCTAACCCTAACCCCTAACCCTAACCCCTAACCCCAACCCCTAACTCTAACCCTAACCCTAACCCTAACCCTAACCCTAACCCTTATTCTAGCCCCTAACCCTAACCCCTTACCCTAAGCCCAGCAGCTCCCCCCCCACCTCTTTCCTGGCTATCTTTTTGAGTCTGGGACGCGACACGGCACACCTGAGCAGCTTGGTGGTTTAGTGCTGGACTAATTCGCAAGCATCCCGGGCGGGAAAAGGCTGTGGGCAGCATTGTACTGCCCCAGGTGGGGCCAGCAGAAGCAGGTCATTACTCAACGTTGAGCCCAGCTTCCCCTGGTGAAACGAGTGTTCCTTTCTTTCTGAAGCAATGGGAAAAAGAAATGCATAAGTCAATGAAAAACTGAAATTTAAGTTGAAACAATTTTTAGAAAGACTCCCCAACTATACAGAAAGAAAGAAAGAAAGAAAGAAAAGGAAAGACAAGGAAAGAAAGAAAGGAAGAAAGAAAGAAAGAAAGAAAGAAAGAATTTTTAAAAGAGAGAAACAACGTTGAACAAGTGCAGAGACGGATGGAATTCTGATTCCTTAGGAAGGATTCTGGCACTGTAGCCAAACGGGGAAAATCTGTGGAGGGGTGGGAGTTGGGGTGGTGGGGAAGAAAAGAAGAAAGTCAGTTAGCATTGAACATCTAAACGGGGTGGGAGGAGAAGCGGTGCAGAGATGGCAAGGAGGGAGCCAAGAGAGTGGGGGGAGGGGTAGGGAAGGTCAGGTTTCAGAAGGCTGAGAGGATGCAGACAATCAATAGGTCAAGAGTGACACCTGCTGGCAAATAGCGTGTGTCAATTGCCGCCGGGCAGCTGGTCGACCACCGCCGAGAGACTAAGTGCAACGGGTCGACCTGAGCTGAGAGACTAAGTGCAACTGGTCGACCTGAGCTGAGCCCAAATGCAACTGGTCGACCTGAGCGGAGAGACGAAGTGCAACCGGGCAGCTGGTCGACTGCCTTCCTTGGAAAAGAAAGGATTAGCGTGGGAGGGAGAGAGGGACAAAGAGAGAAGGAGGGAAGGAGGGAGAGAGGGAGAGAGGGAGAGGGGGCAGAGAAAGAGAGAGAGAGAGAGGGAGAGAGAAATCTTCCACCACTTCACCAGTCAGTTCAGGACTTTGTCCCCAAAATGCGGGCCTAGAGAACTCAGAACGTTGGTGAACAGAGCATTCCAGAAAGTATAAAATACTGGTTCTCAGTGCCACACAACTGTTTAGGATGAAAACAGGGTTTTCAACAGCTTTTGCCTCAAACCTCTGTGTGTGTGTGTGTGTGTGTGTGTGTGTAACAACTGAACGTTTCTGACTTCATGTGCACAGAAACTCAACATCAACAACTAAACCAACGGGCATCGGAGTCCCATCTGGAGATGTTCACATGGCATTTTGAGAAGATACTGAGCCAAAGCTCAGAGAGAGAAGTGAGGAGAAAAATCAATCAATAATGATAAATAGGCGGTAAGAAATCACGAATGTAAAATCGAATGATCTGTATTCTGGGAGTGAGCGAGTGGAATTTACCAACACTGTCTGGTACACCTTTGTATCCGGATAGGCAATGATGGAGAGCGGTGGGGGTGGTGATGGTGGTGGAGGGTGGGGGGGAGAGATGTCATTTCCAGTGTTCTCTAACCTATGGGAAACCTGTAGGGAAAGTAGCATGCTGCCTAACTCTAACCCTAACCCTAACCCCTAACCTCTAACCATAACGCTAATGCTAATCCCTGACTGCTAACCCCTAACCTCTAACCCTAACCCCTATCCCCTAACCCTAACCCTAACCCTAACCCCGAAACCCTATCCCATAACCCTGACTCCTAACCCCAACCCCTAACCCTAACCCCAACCCCTAACCCTAACCCATAATCCTAACCCCTAAGCCCTAACCCTAACCCTAACCCTAACACCTAAGCCCTAACCCTAACCCTAACCCCTAAGAACTATCTCTATCCCTAACCCCTAACCTCTAACCCCTATCCCTAACCCCAGCATTCCCCCCCACCTCTTTCCTGGATACCTTTTCGAGGCTGGGACGCGACACGGCACACCTGAGCAGCTTGGTGGTTTAGTGTTGGACTAATTCGCAAGCATCCCGGGCGGGAAAAGGCTGTGGGCAGCATTGTACTGCCCCAGGTGGGGCCAGCAGAAGCAGGTCATTACTCAACGTTGAGCCCAGCTTCCCCTGGTGAAACGAGTGTTCCTTTCTTTCTGAATCAATGGGAAAAACAAATGCATAAGTCAATGAAAAACTGAAATTTAAGTTGAAACAATTTTTAGAAAGACTCCCCAACTATGCAGAAAGAAAATAGAAAGAAAGAAAGAAAGAAAGAAAGAAAGAAAGAAAGAAAGAAAGAAAGGAAGGAAGAAAGAAAGAAAGAAAAGGAAAGACAAGGAAAGAAAGAAAGAAAGAAAAATTTTTAAAAGAGAGAAACAACGTTGGACAAGTGCAGAGACGGACGGAACTCAGCTTCCTTAGGAAGGATTCTAGCACAGTAGCCAAATGGGGAAAATCTGTGGAGGGGTGGGAGTTGGGGTGGTGGGGAAGAAAAGAAGAAAGTCAGTTAGCATTGAACATCTAAACGGGGTGGGAGGAGAAGCGGTGCAGTGTCAGTGGCCGTGGCTGTGGCAGTGGCTGTTGTGTTTGGAGAGTCACCGGCTCTCTGGTCTGACTGGCATTGTGTGATGCAGGGACAGCAGCAGCGAGCCTTGGCCTCTTGGCGCCCGTCTGCCAAGAAGCTCTGGGCCAATGGGCAGATCTCTTGCCTGGAATGATGCTGCCGAGAGTGGAGCGTGGACACATTCTGCGTGCGGGACCCTGCGGCTTGGCCTGTGTCCACCCCTCAGGACACCTGACTGGTGCATGAGATTGGATGCTTTGAGGTCGGCCTTGCATCGTGGAGGCCTCTTGGGGAAGAGGAGATGCAGGGACTGCAGACCTCTCTTCTGCCTGAGCTTGGAGAAGAGGATTCATGCCGGTTGTCTTCTTGCTTGTGTGCACAGGCCGCGGCCTACTGGGTGTCCTCAGAAGCTTTTCAGAGGAGTCAGTCGCATTCTCACTGTGGTGTTGCTGTCTTGCTTGGGCTTTGGTGAGACATGTCTGGAGGGGAGTTATGCAATGCTTCTCTTGTCGCCTGTGTCCCTCCTTGTCTTGTACTGTCTTGGTAAAGGGCCCAGAATCCTTGGACTGCTGGATCTTCTGTGGCCCCAGGTTCTCTTCATTGGACTTCAAGGGATACAGGGCTAGGGTCCCATCCCAGCGCTTGATGGGGCACCTCCTGCTGCTGGCCATGTGACCAAAGGCGCCACAGTTCTTGCACTTCACCCTGGGGTCCTCCTCCTCTGCTGGAGGAACTCTGGGCCCAGCTGCGACCATACGCTGCTTGCCCATCTTCTGAGATGTCAGTGCTCTGTGGGTCTGGGGCTGTGTCTTCTGCATCGACAGCCACCGCTCCACCTGCATGTTCTGAAGGACTTTCTGTCTGGTGCAAAGTAGTGTGCTTCTCCAGAGGCACAAAAATGCTGCTGGATGATGCTTGACAAACCGCCGTGGAGAGTGCAGGTTCCCAGCAGAGCACCAGCAAGGCAGAGAGGGAAGGGCGGAGGCCTTATATAGGGCCCTACCATGGGATTAGCATACAGCCTGTTCATCTGAGCATCACAAATCCAGTCAAGCTTCATCAGATTCTTTCTGAGCAAAAGAAGGCATCCTCCTTGGGTCGCTAGCAATTTGAGCAGACCCTGCCATATTTCTTACCTCTCACCAAAATTCACCATTGCATTTTGGAAACTTTGCTCTGCAATGCGCCTTTCGTTTTCTTCTTTGTGTCCCTCTGCTCTGCTAGGGAGGCAATTTCTCTTCTCTGAGTGTGGGTGTGTCTGTGTCTTTGTGTGTGTGTGTGTGTGTGTGTGTGTGTGCATGATTGTGTGTGTGTGTTTGAAGAGTGTTTGGAGATATGAAAGTTTGACAAGGCATTTTTAAGCATTACGTTCTTCCATCAGTGGTTAAATAGTCTTGCCCTGCAGAGCCATTGAAGAGGAAATAGAAGGGCTAACCCTAGCCCTAACCCTAACCCTAACCCTCACCGTAACCCCTAACCCTGACCCTGACTCTGACCCTGATGCTGATGTTGACCCTGACCTTGACCCTGACCCTGAGCCCTGGCTGGAGTTATGGCTTAAGTGGCAATGCCTCGGCCTTGCAGTGCCAGCATGTATTATGGGTGTGGTCTGGGTCCCAGGCGCACCTGTTCACATTCAGCTCTCTGCTTATGGGCTTGGAAAGCAGTGGTGGGTGGCCCAAAGACTCGAGAGGCTGCATCCACCTGGGAGACCCAGAAGAAGCTCCTGACTCCAGGCTTCAGATCCACTCAGCCTTGGCTGTGGCAGCCATTTGGGCAGTGAACTAGCACATGGCAGATCCTGCTTTCCCTTTCTTGCTTTCCCGCTCTCTCCCCCTCTGTCAATCTGCCTATTCCGTAAACATCAGTCTCTTATTTGTGTGTGTGTGTGTGTGTGTGTGTGTGTGCGTGCACGTGCACATGTGTGTGTGAGTACAAAGAGGAATTAGCAACCTATCAGCTGTGGGTCTGGCGCCGTTGCTCAAAAGGCTAATAATCTTCCACCCTAAGTGACAGCATCCAACAGGGCTGCTGCCTCAAGGCTTGGCCGCTCTAACTCCCATCTAGTTCCCTGCTTAGAGACTGGGGAAGTGGCAGAGGATGGCCCATGTCCTTGAGTCCCTGCCCCCCATCTCCCAAGGTTGACCCGAACCAGCTCCTGGCTTGTGGCTTCAGATTGGCTCAGCTCAGTCCATGGCAGCCATCTGGGGCGTGAACAGCAGATGCAAGATCTTTCTCTCGCCATCCCGTCTTCTCTGTGAAAACTGCAGTTCCCATAACGAGAAACAGGTTCTGGAAAAGAATTCTAATTGCATCCTAGCATATCTTGCTGTTTGTCTGTTTGTTGAGTGATTTTTGAACAAATATTGTCCTCGTTTCTTTGTACACGCAAAGTGCTGGCATCACTACGGCATGGGTCGATGGCCTTTGGACACATATACAGAACATTTTCTAGGCTTCAGAGCTGATGGAATCTGTGGAATAGCAGGATTCGGGAGCACTCTGGGCTGTTGCTGCCTCTTAGCACCTGGCAGCTTAACCCAGAGGCTGTGGAGGCAGCTCAGCCCCATGTCATTCACAGCAGTCTGGGAAGTGCAAGGCAGGGTCCACTGCTTCTATCCAAACCGGAACCAGATGTGGCTGCTCGAGGGAACCCCGGTGTTTCCTGGGAAACATCGTGTGTCTCTGCCTCCCCAATCTGGTGCATTCCACGGGAGCAAAATTGTGGTGGACAACCTATCTCACAGTCCTACAGGTCTGCACCGAAGCGACAGCCTCCCGAGTGTTGCCCACACCCTGTGCCCCTCGCTTGCCAGCCTCTGCAGGAGGCCGGTGCTCCGGCATAATGGTCAAGTGGTCACTGGCAGAGCTGGCATCCAATGCCGGCTGCGCCGGAAGACTTGGGAGAATGTCCTTACCCGCGGGATGCATGAGAGGTAGGATTTCACTCAGAGAGAAGATCACAGGGCACAAAGCCTTTGTACGGGCACACCCATGCACTTCACTTGTGCACTACCCTGCCGCCAAGACATACATGCGAAAGGCTCTCGGAGTGAAGTGCCTGGGACACCAGGAGCGGCATCTTGGCATGATAGCTCTTCCTCTTGGGAGCTCTGGCCGGGCCCTGCTTCCAAGAGTTCGAGCCCAAAGTCCAGCCCTCGTGACCCCCAAAGCTTCATTGGGAGACCCGTGCAGATGAGCTTCTCAGATTTCTAGCTGTGCTAGGTGTCACACTAGGTGTCCTGCAAGCAACTGCATAGCATCCTCACCTTCGTGGAAAAGCCATTCTTCCCAGTGGGCTTGCACCGGACAAAGAATGACAACCAACAGGATTCAAAGAAGCCTCTCACTCTGTGAGGTCCCCGCGGTGCTCCTGCCCAACACCTGAGGGCGCTGTGATTGCGCAGGCACAGCCTGCTCCTTGCAGCTTTCCCCTAGCCCAAGTTCACATTCCCTTCCCTTTGGCATCTCACTCCTGGTCAGTGTCCTCGGAAGAGGATGAGACCTGGAGATCCTCATAGAGCACGCTGAGTGGGGATTTGGAGCAGGATCCCACTCTGTCATCTGCAATGGGGGTCTTCAGTGGTCGAGGAATGGCCTCCTCAGGAGGCTGGGAGGAGGGAGTGCTGATGATTGTGCAGCTCCACCGGTTGCCCTGAACTCTGCTGAGGAGCATCTTGAGGGACTGCAGGTGAGGGGCAGAGCCAGGACTTGGGGCATGGGAGACAGTGCAGTCCGGGGAAGGCTTCAGCTGAGGTCTGTTGCTTGGAGGCTGCTGATGAGCGCTGAGCTCTGGATTTGGTGAGCTCTGGGTCACATGCCATGATGGTTTCCTTGCAACTCCTGCTGTAGCTGGCAGTGGCAGTGGCAGTGGCAGTGGCCGTGGCAGTGGCAGTGGCCGTGGCTGTGGCTGTGGCAGTGGCTGTTGTGTTTGGAGAGTCACCGGCTCTCTGGTCTGACTGGCATTGTGTGATGCAGGGACAGCAGCAGCGAGCCTTGGCCTCTTGGCGCCCGTCTGCCAAGAAGCTCTGGGCCAATGGGCAGATCTCTTGCCTGGAATGATGCTGCCGAGAGTGGAGCGTGGACACATTCTGCGTGCGGGACCCTGCGGCTTGGCCTGTGTCCACCCCTCAGGACACCTGACTGGTGCATGAGATTGGATGCTTTGAGGTCGGCCTTGCATCGTGGAGGCCTCTTGGGGAAGAGGAGATGCAGGGACTGCAGACCTCTCTTCTGCCTGAGCTTGGAGAAGAGGATTCATGCCGGTTGTCTTCTTGCTTGTGTGCACAGGCCGCGGCCTACTGGGTGTCCTCAGAAGCTTTTCAGAGGAGTCAGTCGCATTCTCACTGTGGTGTTGCTGTCTTGCTTGGGCTTTGGTGAGACATGTCTGGAGGGGAGTTATGCAATGCTTCTCTTGTCGCCTGTGTCCCTCCTTGTCTTGTACTGTCTTGGTAAAGGGCCCAGAATCCTTGGACTGCTGGATCTTCTGTGGCCCCAGGTTCTCTTCATTGGACTTCAAGGGATACAGGGCTAGGGTCCCATCCCAGCGCTTGATGGGGCACCTCCTGCTGCTGGCCATGTGACCAAAGGCGCCACAGTTCTTGCACTTCACCCTGGGGTCCTCCTCCTCTGCTGGAGGAACTCTGGGCCCAGCTGCGACCATACGCTGCTTGCCCATCTTCTGAGATGTCAGTGCTCTGTGGGTCTGGGGCTGTGTCTTCTGCATCGACAGCCACCGCTCCACCTGCATGTTCTGAAGGACTTTCTGTCTGGTGCAAAGTAGTGTGCTTCTCCAGAGGCACAAAAATGCTGCTGGATGATGCTTGACAAACCGCCGTGGAGAGTGCAGGTTCCCAGCAGAGCACCAGCAAGGCAGAGAGGGAAGGGCGGAGGCCTTATATAGGGCCCTACCATGGGATTAGCATACAGCCTGTTCATCTGAGCATCACAAATCCAGTCAAGCTTCATCAGATTCTTTCTGAGCAAAAGAAGGCATCCTCCTTGGGTCGCTAGCAATTTGAGCAGACCCTGCCATATTTCTTACCTCTCACCAAAATTCACCATTGCATTTTGGAAACTTTGCTCTGCAATGCGCCTTTCGTTTTCTTCTTTGTGTCCCTCTGCTCTGCTAGGGAGGCAATTTCTCTTCTCTGAGTGTGGGTGTGTCTGTGTCTTTGTGTGTGTGTGTGTGTGTGTGTGTGTGTGCATGATTGTGTGTGTGTGTTTGAAGAGTGTTTGGAGATATGAAAGTTTGACAAGGCATTTTTAAGCATTACGTTCTTCCATCAGTGGTTAAATAGTCTTGCCCTGCAGAGCCATTGAAGAGGAAATAGAAGGGCTAACCCTAGCCCTAACCCTAACCCTAACCCTCACCGTAACCCCTAACCCTGACCCTGACTCTGACCCTGATGCTGATGTTGACCCTGACCTTGACCCTGACCCTGAGCCCTGGCTGGAGTTATGGCTTAAGTGGCAATGCCTCGGCCTTGCAGTGCCAGCATGTATTATGGGTGTGGTCTGGGTCCCAGGCGCACCTGTTCACATTCAGCTCTCTGCTTATGGGCTTGGAAAGCAGTGGTGGGTGGCCCAAAGACTCGAGAGGCTGCATCCACCTGGGAGACCCAGAAGAAGCTCCTGACTCCAGGCTTCAGATCCACTCAGCCTTGGCTGTGGCAGCCATTTGGGCAGTGAACTAGCACATGGCAGATCCTGCTTTCCCTTTCTTGCTTTCCCGCTCTCTCCCCCTCTGTCAATCTGCCTATTCCGTAAACATCAGTCTCTTATTTGTGTGTGTGTGTGT
This sequence comes from Ochotona princeps, assembly GCF_030435755.1. Taxonomy (NCBI): domain Eukaryota; kingdom Metazoa; phylum Chordata; class Mammalia; order Lagomorpha; family Ochotonidae; genus Ochotona; species Ochotona princeps. Next base: position 91,379 of record NW_026701385.1, on the reverse strand, counting down.
GTGTGTGTGTGCGTGCACGTGCGCATGTGTGTGTGAGTACAAAGAGGAATTAGCAACCTATCAGCTGTGGGTCTGGCGCCGTTGCTCAAAAGGCTAATAATCTTCCACCCTAAGTGACAGCATCCAACAGGGCTGCTGCCTCAAGGCTTGGCCGCTCTAACTCCCATCTAGTTCCCTGCTTAGAGACTGGGGAAGTGGCAGAGGATGGCCCATGTCCTTGAGTCCCTGCCCCCCATCTCCCAAGGTTGACCCGAACCAGCTCCTGGCTTGTGGCTTCAGATTGGCTCAGCTCAGTCCATGGCAGCCATCTGGGGCGTGAACAGCAGATGCAAGATCTTTCTCTCGCCATCCCGTCTTCTCTGTGAAAACTGCAGTTCCCATAACGAGAAACAGGTTCTGGAAAAGAATTCTAATTGCATCCTAGCATATCTTGCTGTTTGTCTGTTTGTTGAGTGATTTTTGAACAAATATTGTCCTCGTTTCTTTGTACACGCAAAGTGCTGGCATCACTACGGCATGGGTCGATGGCCTTTGGACACATATACAGAACATTTTCTAGGCTTCAGAGATGATGGAATCTGTGGAATAGCAGGATTCGGGAGCACTCTGGGCTGTTGCTGCCTCTTAGCACCTGGCAGCTTAACCCAGAGGCTGTGGAGGCAGCTCAGCCCCATGTCATTCACAGCAGTCTGGGAAGTGCAAGGCAGGGTCCACTGCTTCTATCCAAACCGGAACCAGATGTGGCTGCTCGAGGGAACCCCGGTGTTTCCTGGGAAACATCGTGTGTCTCTGCCTCCCCAATCTGGTGCATTCCACGGGAGCAAAATTGTGGTGGACAACCTATCTCACAGTCCTACAGGTCTGCACCGAAGCGACAGCCTCCCGAGTGTTGCCCACACCCTGTGCCCCTCGCTTGCCAGCCTCTGCAGGAGGCCGGTGCTCCGGCATAATGGTCAAGTGGTCACTGGCAGAGCTGGCATCCAATGCCGGCTGCGCCGGAAGACTTGGGAGAATGTCCTTACCCGCGGGATGCATGAGAGGTAGGATTTCACTCAGAGAGAAGATCACAGGGCACAAAGCCTTTGTACGGGCACACCCATGCACTTCACTTGTGCACTACCCTGCCGCCAAGACATACATGCGAAAGGCTCTCGGAGTGAAGTGCCTGGGACACCAGGAGCGGCATCTTGGCATGATAGCTCTTCCTCTTGGGAGCTCTGGCCGGGCCCTGCTTCCAAGAGTTCGAGCCCAAAGTCCAGCCCTCGTGACCCCCAAAGCTTCATTGGGAGACCCGTGCAGATGAGCTTCTCAGATTTCTAGCTGTGCTAGGTGTCACACTAGGTGTCCTGCAAGCAACTGCATAGCATCCTCACCTTCGTGGAAAAGCCATTCTTCCCAGTGGGCTTGCACCGGACAAAGAATGACAACCAACAGGATTCAAAGAAGCCTCTCACTCTGTGAGGTCCCCGCGGTGCTCCTGCCCAACACCTGAGGGCGCTGTGATTGCGCAGGCACAGCCTGCTCCTTGCAGCTTTCCCCTAGCCCAAGTTCACATTCCCTTCCCTTTGGCATCTCACTCCTGGTCAGTGTCCTCGGAAGAGGATGAGACCTGGAGATCCTCATAGAGCACGCTGAGTGGGGATTTGGAGCAGGATCCCACTCTGTCATCTGCAATGGGGGTCTTCAGTGGTCGAGGAATGGCCTCCTCAGGAGGCTGGGAGGAGGGAGTGCTGATGATTGTGCAGCTCCACCGGTTGCCCTGAACTCTGCTGAGGAGCATCTTGAGGGACTGCAGGTGAGGGGCAGAGCCAGGACTTGGGGCATGGGAGACAGTGCAGTCCGGGGAAGGCTTCAGCTGAGGTCTGTTGCTTGGAGGCTGCTGATGAGCGCTGAGCTCTGGATTTGGTGAGCTCTGGGTCACATGCCATGATGGTTTCCTTGCAACTCCTGCTGTAGCTGGCAGTGGCAGTGGCCGTGGCAGTGGCCGTGGCAGTGGCAGTGGCCGTGGCTGTGGCTGTGGCAGTGGCTGTTGTGTTTGGAGAGTCACCGGCTCTCTGGTCTGACTGGCATTGTGTGATGCAGGGACAGCAGCAGCGAGCCTTGGCCTCTTGGCGCCCGTCTGCCAAGAAGCTCTGGGCCAATGGGCAGATCTCTTGCCTGGAATGATGCTGCCGAGAGTGGAGCGTGGACACATTCTGCGTGCGGGACCCTGCGGCTTGGCCTGTGTCCACCCCTCAGGACACCTGACTGGTGCATGAGATTGGATGCTTTGAGGTCGGCCTTGCATCGTGGAGGCCTCTTGGGGAAGAGGAGATGCAGGGACTGCAGACCTCTCTTCTGCCTGAGCTTGGAGAAGAGGATTCATGCCGGTTGTCTTCTTGCTTGTGTGCACAGGCCGCGGCCTACTGGGTGTCCTCAGAAGCTTTTCAGAGGAGTCAGTCGCATTCTCACTGTGGTGTTGCTGTCTTGCTTGGGCTTTGGTGAGACATGTCTGGAGGGGAGTTATGCAATGCTTCTCTTGTCGCCTGTGTCCCTCCTTGTCTTGTACTGTCTTGGTAAAGGGCCCAGAATCCTTGGACTGCTGGATCTTCTGTGGCCCCAGGTTCTCTTCATTGGACTTCAAGGGATACAGGGCTAGGGTCCCATCCCAGCGCTTGATGGGGCACCTCCTGCTGCTGGCCATGTGACCAAAGGCGCCACAGTTCTTGCACTTCACCCTGGGGTCCTCCTCCTCTGCTGGAGGAACTCTGGGCCCAGCTGCGACCATACGCTGCTTGCCCATCTTCTGAGATGTCAGTGCTCTGTGGGTCTGGGGCTGTGTCTTCTGCATCGACAGCCACCGCTCCACCTGCATGTTCTGAAGGACTTTCTGTCTGGTGCAAAGTAGTGTGCTTCTCCAGAGGCACAAAAATGCTGCTGGATGATGCTTGACAAACCGCCGTGGAGAGTGCAGGTTCCCAGCAGAGCACCAGCAAGGCAGAGAGGGAAGGGCGGAGGCCTTATATAGGGCCCTACCATGGGATTAGCATACAGCCTGTTCATCTGAGCATCACAAATCCAGTCAAGCTTCATCAGATTCTTTCTGAGCAAAAGAAGGCATCCTCCTTGGGTCGCTAGCAATTTGAGCAGACCCTGCCATATTTCTTACCTCTCACCAAAATTCACCATTGCATTTTGGAAACTTTGCTCTGCAATGCGCCTTTCGTTTTCTTCTTTGTGTCCCTCTGCTCTGCTAGGGAGGCAATTTCTCTTCTCTGAGTGTGGGTGTGTCTGTGTCTTTGTGTGTGTGTGTGTGTGTGTGTGTGTGCGTGATTGTGTGTGTGTGTTTGAAGAGTGTTTGGAGATATGAAAGTTTGACAAGGTATTTTTAAGCATTACGTTCTTCCATCAGTGGTTAAATAGTCTTGCCCTGCAGAGCCATTGAAGAGGAAATAGAAGGGCTAACCCTAGCCCTAACCCTAACCCTAACCTTCACCGTAACCCCTAACCCTGACCCTGACTCTGACCCTGATGCTGATGTTGACCCTGACCTTGACCCTGACCCTGAGCCCTGGCTGGAGTTATGGCTTAAGTGGCAATGCCTCGGCCTTGCAGTGCCAGCATGTATTATGGGTGTGGTCTGGGTCCCAGGCGCACCTGTTCACATTCAGCTCTCTGCTTATGGGCTTGGAAAGCAGTGGTGGGTGGCCCAAAGACTCGAGAGGCTGCATCCACCTGGGAGACCCAGAAGAAGCTCCTGACTCCAGGCTTCAGATCCACTCAGCCTTGGCTGTGGCAGCCATTTGGGCAGTGAACTAGCACATGGCAGATCCTGCTTTCCCTTTCTTGCTTTCCCGCTCTCTCCCCCTCTGTCAATCTGCCTATTCCGTAAACATCAGTCTCTTATTTGTGTGTGTGTGTGTGTGTGTGTGTGTGTGTGCGTGCGCGTGCGCATGTGTGTGTGAGTACAAAGAGGAATTAGCAACCTATCAGCTGTGGGTCTGGCGCCGTTGCTCAAAAGGCTAATAATCTTCCACCCTAAGTGACAGCATCCAACAGGGCTGCTGCCTCAAGGCTTGGCCGCTCTAACTCCCATCTAGTTCCCTGCTTAGAGACTGGGGAAGTGGCAGAGGATGGCCCATGTCCTTGAGTCCCTGCCCCCCATCTCCCAAGGTTGACCTGAACCAGCTCCTGGCTTGTGTCTTCAGATTGGCTCAGCTCAGTCCATGGCAGCCATCTGGGGCGTGAACAGCAGATGCAAGATCTTTCTCCCGCCATCCCGTCTTCTCTGTGAAAACTGCAGTTCCCATAACGAGAAACAGGTTCTGGAAAAGAATTCTAATTGCATCCTAGCATATCTTGCTGTTTGTCTGTTTGTTGAGTGATTTTTGAACAAATATTGTCCTCGTTTCTTTGTACACGCAAAGTGCTGGCATCACTACGGCATGGGTCGATGGCCTTTGGACACATATACAGAACATTTTCTAGGCTTCAGAGCTGATGGAATCTGTGGAATAGCAGGATTCGGGAGCACTCTGGGCTGTTGCTGCCTCTTAGCACCTGGCAGCTTAACCCAGAGGCTGTGGAGGCAGCTCAGCCCCATGTCATTCACAGCAGTCTGGGAAGTGCAAGGCAGGGTCCACTGCTTCTATCCAAACCGGAACCAGATGTGGCTGCTCGAGGGAACCCCGGTGTTTCCTGGGAAACATCGTGTGTCTCTGCCTCCCCAATCTGGTGCATTCCACGGGAGCAAAATTGTGGTGGACAACCTATCTCACAGTCCTACAGGTCTGCACCGAAGCGACAGCCTCCCGAGTGTTGCCCACACCCTGTGCCCCTCGCTTGCCAGCCTCTGCAGGAGGCCGGTGCTCCGGCATAATGGTCAAGTGGTCACTGGCAGAGCTGGCATCCAATGCCGGCTGCGCCGGAAGACTTGGGAGAATGTCCTTACCCGCGGGATGCATGAGAGGTAGGATTTCACTCAGAGAGAAGATCACAGGGCACAAAGCCTTTGTACGGGCACACCCATGCACTTCACTTGTGCACTACCCTGCCGCCAAGACATACATGCGAAAGGCTCTCGGAGTGAAGTGCCTGGGACACCAGGAGCGGCATCTTGGCATGATAGCTCTTCCTCTTGGGAGCTCTGGCCGGGCCCTGCTTCCAAGAGTTCGAGCCCAAAGTCCAGCCCTCGTGACCCCCAAAGCTTCATTGGGAGACCCGTGCAGATGAGCTTCTCAGATTTCTAGCTGTGCTAGGTGTCACACTAGGTGTCCTGCAAGCAACTGCATAGCATCCTCACCTTCGTGGAAAAGCCATTCTTCCCAGTGGGCTTGCACCGGACAAAGAATGACAACCAACAGGATTCAAAGAAGCCTCTCACTCTGTGAGGTCCCCGCGGTGCTCCTGCCCAACACCTGAGGGCGCTGTGATTGCGCAGGCACAGCCTGCTCCTTGCAGCTTTCCCCTAGCCCAAGTTCACATTCCCTTCCCTTTGGCATCTCACTCCTGGTCAGTGTCCTCGGAAGAGGATGAGACCTGGAGATCCTCATAGAGCACGCTGAGTGGGGATTTGGAGCAGGATCCCACTCTGTCATCTGCAACGGGGGTCTTCAGTGGTCGAGGAACGGCCTCCTCAGGAGGCTGGGAGGAGGGAGTGCTGATGATTGTGCAGCTCCACCGGTTGCCCTGAACTCTGCTGAGGAGCATCTTGAGGGACTGCAGGTGAGGGGCAGAGCCAGGACTTGGGGCATGGGAGACAGTGCAGTCCGGGGAAGGCTTCAGCTGAGGTCTGTTGCTTGGAGGCTGCTGATGAGCGCTGAGCTCTGGATTTGGTGAGCTCTGGGTCACATGCCATGATGGTTTCCTTGCAACTCCTGCTGTAGCTGGCAGTGGCAGTGGCAGTGGCAGTGGCCGTGGCAGTGGCAGTGGCCGTGGCTGTGGCAGTGGCTGTTGTGTTTGGAGAGTCACCGGCTCTCTGGTCTGACTGGCATTGTGTGATGCAGGGACAGCAGCAGCGAGCCTTGGCCTCTTGGCGCCCGTCTGCCAAGAAGCTCTGGGCCAATGGGCAGATCTCTGGCCTGGAATGATGCTGCCGAGAGTGGAGCGTGGACACATTCTGCGTGCGGGACCCTGCGGCTTGGCCTGTGTCCACCCCTCAGGACACCTGACTGGTGCATGAGATTGGATGCTTTGAGGTCGGCCTTGCATCGTGGAGGCCTCTTGGGGAAGAGGAGACGCAGGGACTGCAGACCTCTCTTCTGCCTGAGCTTGGAGAAGAGGATTCATGCCGGTTGTCTTCTTGCTTGTGTGCACAGGCCGCGGCCTACTGGGTGTCCTCAGAAGCTTTTCAGAGGAGTCAGTCGCATTCTCACGGTGGTGTTGCTGTCTTGCTTGGGCTTTGGTGAGACATGTCTGGAGGGGAGTTATGCAATGCTTCTCTTGTCGCCTGTGTCCCTCCTTGTCTTGTACTGTCTTGGTAAAGGGCCCAGAATCCTTGGACTGCTGGATCTTCTGTGGCCCCAGGTTCTCTTCATTGGACTTCAAGGGATACAGGGCTAGGGTCCCATCCCAGCGCTTGATGGGGCACCTCCTGCTGCTGGCCATGTGACCAAAGGCGCCACAGTTCTTGCACTTCACCCTGGGGTCCTCCTCCTCTGCTGGAGGAACTCTGGGCCCAGCTGCGACCATACGCTGCTTGCCCATCTTCTGAGATGTCAGTGCTCTGTGGGTCTGGGGCTGTGTCTTCTGCATCGACAGCCACCGCTCCACCTGCATGTTCTGAAGGACTTTCTGTCTGGTGCAAAGTAGTGTGCTTCTCCAGAGGCACAAAAATGCTGCTGGATGATGCTTGACAAACCGCCGTGGAGACTGCAGGCTCCCAGCAGAGCACCAGCAAGGCAGAGAGGGAAGGGCGGAGGCCTTATATAGGGCCCTACCATGGGATTAGCATACAGCCTGTTCATCTGAGCATCACAAATCCAGTCAAGCTTCATCAGATTCTTTCTGAGCAAAAGAAGGCATCCTCCTTGGGTTGCTAGCAATTTGAGCAGACCCTGCCATATTTCTTACCTCTCACCAAAATTCACCATTGCATTTTGGAAACTTTGCTCTGCAATGCGCCTTTCGTTTTCTTCTTTGTGTCCCTCTGCTCTGCTAGGGAGGCAATTTCTCTTCTCTGAGTGTGGGTGTGTCTGTGTCTTTGTGTGTGTGTGTGTGTGTGTGTGTGTGCATGTTTGTGTGTGTGTGTTTGAAGAGTGTTTGGAGATATGAAAGTTTGACAAGGTATTTTTAAGCATTACGTTCTTCCATCAGTGGTTAAATAGTCTTGCCCTGCAGAGCCATTGAAGAGGAAATAGAAGGGCTAACCCTAGCCCTAACCCTAACCCTAACCCTCACCGTAACCCCTAACCCTGACCCTGACTCTGACCCTGATGCTGATGTTGACCCTGACCTTGACCCTGACCCTGAGCCCTGGCTGGAGTTATGGCTTAAGTGGCAAAGCCTCATCCTTGCAGTGCCAGCATGTATTATGGGTGTGGTCTGGGTCCCAGGCGCACCTGTTCGCATTTAGCTCTCTGCTTATGGGCTTGGAAAGCAGTGGTGGGTGGCCCAAAGACTCGAGAGGCTGCATCCACCTCTGAGACCCAGAAGAAGCTCCTGACTCCAGGCTTCAGATCCACTCAGCCTTGGCTGTGGCAGCCATTTGGGCAGTGAACTAGCACATGGCAGATCCTGCTTTCCCTTTCTTGCTTTCCCGCTCTCTCCCCCTCTGTCAATCTGCCTATTCCGTAAACATCAGTCTCTTATTTGTGTGTGTGTGTGTGTGTGTGTGTGTGTGTGCTTGCGTGTGCGCATGTGTGTGTGAGTACAAAGAGGAATTAGCAACCTATCAGCTGTGGGTCTGGCGCCGTTTCTCAAAAGGCTAATAATCTTCCCGAGTTTTCACGGCCTCTGTCTCTTTTCTCACATTTTAACCCTAGTGCCCACAAATTTACATATTTCTGATATAATTTAGCTTCTGCCTTATAGATTTCATTTTTTTCTGTTGCAGAGAGTCAGAAAAAGTTTTTCTTGTGTTTCCTCACCCCATAACATCTACACCAGCTTAGACCCAATGCCAAAATAGTAGTAATCTGTACATTGTGGAGACTATTTCTGATTTCACAACTTTTCTTCATGTTTCTCTGATACTGTCTGCCACAAATTCTCTGGTCATTCCCTTGTGCCTGTCCCTGCGTGTTTCCTGGTGCTGGTTCCAAGATCCTCCATTTAGTTCTGTTGTGCTAATCCCCACATCATAGCCACATGGTCCCCTCGTGCTGGTTTTCACGTGGTAATGTCCAGTGCTCATTCCCGCAAGGTCCACAAATTGTTCCATGGTACTGGAGGAATATCTCCCACCTGACATTTGCCTTAGTTGGGAACTGGTGGAACAGGGCTGGAATTCCTAGTCAACATCTGACATGGTCATGACCTAACCCTTACCTTCTGGAATTAAAACGGCCTTATTGTTTCAAATCTCCTAAATATAAACTCCTCCAGGGAAGAATAACGTTTTATCTTTTTAAAATAAGGATCTCTAATGTGAATTAGAGGCTTAAATATTTGAACCCTAGCCCTAGCCCTAACCCTTATCCTACCTGAGATTGAATATGAACCCTAATGTGTAACCCAAAACCAAACCCCATCCTAACCCAAATCTGGAACCTAATGCAAACTTGAACCCTAACCTTAATCCCTAAGTATAACTCTAACTGAACCGCAAACCAAACCCTACCTGAAACCCCTACCCTATCCGGAACCTGAACCCTAACCTCAACCCCAAAGCTAACAAACCTACCCCAACCTCAACCCTAAATATAACCCTCAGCAGCACAGAGCATTCCTGGGAACCCCAGGCTCAATACATCACATAGTGAACTACACTGTAGCGTCACAGGCCAAGCTGGACAATGTAGCTCGTATGACCCCATTATGTCAGCCTAACCAAAGTCCTGCAAGTGACGGGCAGGCAAATGGGTCCTACTCCCAAACCGTTTGAAGAAGGAGTGGTGACCTTGGCAAACCTAGGATTGTCTGCTGTATGGCTCCCTTTCTCAAGACAGGCATGTTCTTGCTCTGCTGTGGGTGGTCATACGTACACATCCTAGAATCAGACCCATCCAACACGGATCCTTTTAGCACACAGGCTTGCAGGGGCAATACAATGTTCTAATACCATCAAGGTGCCAGTCACAGCAAGAGAGAAAAGAATTAGAAGGAAATTTCTCTATACCCAGCAAGCAACACAGACTCAGATATCCTATCACCAGGAGCCACATGCACAGTGTGTTCATCAGCAGTTGTGACACATGGAACACACTAAGCCACAAACTGATACATGAACTTGGAAAATCACAGACCCTGACACAAAAAACATGCTAAGATATAAATCATGACACACAGAACATGCTAAATCACAAACCGTGACACACAGGGCGTCTAACCCACAAACCATGACACACAGGACACGCTAAGCCACAAAATGAATCTTAGTAAACTCAAGAAAACCGAAATAATATCACATTGTCCTCCCTGGTTAAAATGGAATACAACTACAACTTGTCACAACAGAAACTCTAGAAATACTGAAAATACATGAGCTGGTAAACAACACCCTGCTGAAGGAGTAATCGATCAATGAAGAAATCCAAAGGGGAAAAAAAAAAATCAATTACCTAAATGAAAAAAAAAAAAAAAAGTGGAAACACCAATACACTGAAACATAGAGGAATGCTTATCACAAAAGCAAACTCTGAGGCTTTATAGCAATGATCACATGCACATTCAGAAATAAATAGAAGCATATCAAACAGAAAGAAGGCAACTAAAAGACTATGAAAATGAAGGGGAGCCCGGCGGCGTGGCCTAGCTGCTAAAGTCCTCGCCTTGAACACCCCGGGATCCCATATGGGCACCAGTTCTAATCCCGGCAGCTCCACTTCCCATTCAGCTCCCTGCTTGTGGCCTGGGAAAGCAGTCGAGGACGGCCCAAGGCTTTTGGACCCTGCACCCATGTGGGAGACCTGGAAAAGGTTCCTGGTTCCTGGCATCAGATTGGCGCGCACTGGCCTGTTGCGGCTCACTTGGGGAGTGAATCATCGGATGGAATATCTTCCTCTCTGTCTCTCCTCCTCTCTGTATATCTGACTTTGTAATAAAAATAAATCTTGAGAAAAAAAAGAAAATGAAGGGAAAAATTCCAATGTTTGAAGAAGAAATAAATGATAAATATCAAAGTAGAAATAGTAAAATAAAACTAAAGAGAGTTAAATGTTTGGTAAGACAAAGAGAGATAAAAGTCTGCACATGTGGCTTACTCCAGTGGACACAATAAGGCACAAAATGGCTGCAGTCAGCAACAAGGGCAGAGTTGGAAGTGGTAATGACAAACCCCAACAAAGAGAATCCCAAGAGAAGGTAACCTCCCTGCTGAGCCTCAGCAGACTCTGCTCAACCTCCAATAATTCTAAGAAGTTTGAAGTGCTGGGAACAATTCCAAGTTGATTCTATGAACACAGCTTTATCATCCATTCAAAAATAGAAATAAAACTATAGATCAATATCCTCATAAACAGAGCTGTCAAAGTTTTCAACAACGCTAAGTGAACTGAATCAAGCAACACATCAAAAAACAATTCTAATAGAATTATTTAGGGATTCTGGTGCACAAACTTCCTGAAAGCCGAGAAATATAGCATGCCTCACCCCAACAGAATGAAGTAGAAAATTCACAGGGTCACTACAATAGACAGATCAATGGCTTGTGATTTAAAAACTTTTAACAAATTCACTCTACAAAGAATGTATCTCAACCTCGTAATGGCTGGGTTGGATAAATCCATGCCCAATATTATGCTGAATGGGAAAAAATTGGGAACCCAAGAATGCCTATCCTCACTCCTCTTTTTCATTTAAAACCACGGATTCCTACCAACGCAGTTAGGCAAGAGAAATAAATGAAAGGCTTACTGTTAGAAAAAGTATAAGTCCAGGTATCCCTGACTGCAGATTCCTGGTTCAGCTTTGGAGAAAATTGGAAACAGCAGACGTTAAGTTCAATGCCAAACTCAGTAAACTTGCACAGTTCAAACTGAATGTGCATTTATAATTGTCAATATGAACTCCACCAGCAGGAAATTACAACAGCTATCTCATTAGCTATGACAAAAATCTTAATGGAATGATGTAAACCAAGAATATAAAATATATTTCTCTAATACAATTATGTAACACTAAAGAAAGTAATTAAATATACTTACAAAGGATATTTAACAAAGAAAGATCTATCATGTTCATGGGATGGAAAATTTACTTATTTATTTTTATAAAGATTGTTTTTTTTTTTTTAATGGGAAGTTAGAGTCCCAGAGAGATGAGGAGACAAACAGGTCCCTTATCTGATGGTTGAGGCCCATGTGGTCTCAGTTGCCAGCACTGGGCCAGGCTGAGGCATGGTTTTCATCCAGTCTCCCACATGGGTGCAGGCATCCCATCACTGAGGCCCTCTTCCAGTGCATTTCCCAAGCTACCATGAGGAAGCTGGGTTGGAAGTGAATCACCTAGGACATCAGTAGCAGTTCATGGGATGCAGGTTGAAAGGGTTAATTATGAAGGTGACTGTACTTCTAGAAATCTGGAATCTCCAAAGCCACATCTGTGTCCTGTTATGGGGAAAAGCTCCTGCTTGCTGAAACACCAGGAGGCAGACAGAAGATAAAGGGAATCTTAGAGTTTTTAGATTTACTGGAAAGATAGCTACCTTCGAGGCATGCTGTTTTATTACTGTCTACATTGAAGTGATATGATCAGGACCCCCAACCTCTGCATTGTAAATTCCTATTGCTTACTTTCTGTTTTGTGTAACAGTAAGCCCCTATTGTAAGCCCCAGAGGTTGCCCCTGGACTAGAAATTAAAATCATTTCATTCTCCTTGGAGTCTCACTCGGATTCATTGAACCCCAACAGCAGATGTCACAGGAGATGGCTTTATCCACTGCACCTCAGTGCCTGCCTGTGAACACTTATTCTGTGTCCACAATCGCCAAAGGAATTTACAGATTTAATATAGTCAAGAAAATACAAATTATAGTCTCCAATGTACCAAAAAATTCTAAACTTCGCTTAGCACTACCGAAGTCTTTAAATCGGTGAATTAGTCTTGAACAAAGTAACGCAGTGGGAGACATCAGAATACCAGACTTGAAGACATTCTACAGAGCTGTTTCAACCAAACAGCAGGATACTGAAACAAAGGCAGGCACCAAGATAAAAGTGAATAAAGGCTGAATAAAGGTCAAAAAATGAATCTGTGTATCTGCAGTCAGCATGCTTTTGACAAAGTTGTCTAAAACACAAAATGGAGAAAGGACAGAGTCTTTGCTAAACGGTGCTTGGAAAATTGCAAAGCCAAATGTATGTAACGTAGAACCATTACCAATCCTACACAATAATACACTCAAAATGGATCAAATATTTAAACCGAAGACCAAAATGTATGAAGCCACACATAAAATCATAGGAGAAAACACTTCAAGAGTTATCCACAGGCAATCAACTCTTTAAGAAAAAACAAAAATCACAGCAAAATAGGAAAATGTGATTTTTCTCAAACTTAGAAGCTTCTGCACAGCAAAAGAACCCACAGAATGAAGAAAAACCAACAGAAAGAACATATTCATAATCTCTTCACATGACAAAAGACTAACATTCATAATGTGTAAGAAACACGGAAACATGATCAAAGAGAGAGAGAGAGAAAGGGCCCAAGCATGTAGACTGGCATTCTGCTCTTTGGTGCGCAGGAAAAAGCAGACATTGGTTCTACTTCCATGTGTGAGTTTTTGGTTCCATATGCCTGTTTGGAAGGAAATGGGGATTTTTCAACAGCAAATTGAAAATGAACATGATAAATTAAACCTTGAGCCTGGACACAGTGTGGCAGCCTAGCAGCTAATCCTCACCTTACATGTGCCAGGATCCCATATGAACACTGGTTCTAATCGCAGAAACCTCACTTCCATCCAGCTCCATGCCTGTGGCCTGGAAAAGCAGTCAAGGATGACCCAAATTCTTGGGAATCTGCACTTAAGTAGGGGACCTTGAAGAGGCTCCTGGTGTTGGATTGGCTTAGCTCTGGCCATTGTGGCCACTTGGGGAGTGAATTATTGGATGGAAGATCTTCCCCTTTGTCTTACCTCCTTTGTATATCTTGCTTTGCAATAAAAATAAATAAATCTTTAAAAAAAAACACCTGGATCCTTTACTATGAGAGTTGAAGATGGAGCTACGAGACCACACTAAAGTGACACTTCAATGAGCAGATACCAGAAAACCTATCAGTGATCAATCAGCCTGACCTGCACAGGATGCACCCCCAAACCTTCAGTTTGCTCAACAACTGTCCCTTGGACACTCATCCATGCACCAACCGTTCATATTAGAGTCCTGAAGAAATCCTGTACACCGAGAAATATGTCTACAAACTGCTAAGTTCGTCTGTGGCTCCTCTTCATGGCAAGGAACTGCTTGACGAAGGTTTGGCTTGACACAGGTGGCAGCTGTCATCCAAGAAACAACAACAGATTCCCAAAGAGATGGGTCATGAGGATCAGTTCTGTGGAGCAGGAGAGCAAACTGACCTCACCCTGAAGCCCAAAGCTCCCAAGGACTTATGTATCTGTGAATTTCACCAACTTACCAGAAGATCAGTCAAACTGAAAAAACGTTGTGGAAGTGAATAAGGCATGGCTTAACCATATCTCCCCAAGGTTTGACGCTCTGAAGACATGGCCTAGCAGGCAAGAACTGCCTTGATCTTTGCCCTTGCAGAACCAAGATGGTTTTGTGATCCAACAGTCCCCTCCTGAGCTGAGTGAACATGTCCAGTGTGACAAAGGGTTCTTCAGGCCTTCAAACATCCAAGTGGCTGAGATCAGGGCATGTGAGACTGGTGGGATAGGATGATGCTCTCATCCGGCCCTCCCCCCAGCTTTTCCTGTGTTCACTGTGCTCATCCCTCCCATGTGCATTCTCATCTACATACATGAACCATGCTTTCCTCCTTTGCTACCATTTTAATTGTATTCAAAAAAATCCCAGTGAAACATTCCTGGCCCAAGGACTTTCACCCACACAGAAATGGGCTCCCCAATCCTTACAGCTCCATCATCCCCCCGTAAAAGTCCCCTGGTTCCAATATCACCAGAATCTGTGAGAAGACAGTGACACCCTTTTCACTTTTGGCTCCAAAATTTATAAGTCACTAAAGCCAAGATTGACCTTTCCTCCCTCTTGGGAAAAAACCTAGTTCTGGCAGAGAGCTTGATGTGAAGAACCAGGGATTCCTGCAATAGAATGGGCAGGGGCAGCTGACTGGATTAAACCAAACTTGGCTACTGGTACACTTCTCAGAGGATTGTCTGCAAGTCTGACTCAGTGGGGTCCAGTTTGAGCAGCTTAACCCCATATGTTGAATGTCCAGCAATTGAACACAAAATACGTACAGTGTACATGGTGACTTAGCTGAACTATGAACCTGAACATCTATAACCCTTCCTGGAACCTGTCACACACTTACTGAATATGGAAAACTTCCCCAGAAGGAAGGCCTATGAAACCTCTCAGCCAGGCAAAAACCTCTTTGCTCCTAACCTGGGAAGTCTGAATGGGATCTTCCTGCTCACACTGCTGTGATGAGTCTCCACTGGTACAGGTAGGACCAAGAGTCCATGGCTGTTCTGCCTGTTTCCATAGGTCGGGTTCCTTGGGGCATAGGCAGCGTCAGGGTGGCACAGAGAGATGCAGCAAGGAGCACAAGTGAAGGGAAGGGGAAGCAAAGAAGTGGGCTTGTTGGCATGAAGGGGAGCAGAGACTAGCATGCTAAGTCAGGGGCAGGAGGGACAGCAGGGTTTGTTACTCTGGACAACACATGACCTATGCATTACTGACCTCTGGGCATACCATGTGAGACAGGAAGGTGGGTATACAATGACACACACAGGAGTGTTCACAGCAGCCCAACCCACAGTCAGAGAAGAGCTAAGTGCCCACCCTGTCATCGACACCTGGGCAACATGAAGGAAGGGATCAGGGACCAAAGGAAATAGAAATTTCACCTCAAATTGGAGGGGTGAAGAGACCTGGAAGTAGCTCCTGGCTTCAGCTTTGTTGCAGTCACTTGGGGAATGAAGCAGTACATGGAAGATCTCTCTTTCTTTCTAGTGAAATAAATAAACCTTACAAAACTAATAAGAGCACCCCAGTCCCTGGGACCCTCCCTGGCAGAATGGAAGTCTGGCAGTTTCTCTGACTCCATCAGCTACTACTTCTGTTAATTGCATGTACTTCTTTGAATAAAAAAAAGTTCAACCAAAACCCAGTGCTAGATTTATCAACCTCCTGTGAAAGTAAAACACCGGCCGAGTATGAACGAGCCTTATTAAACAAAAGGAAGTTCACTCCTAGCCTCTTCCCTAGCACCACTGAGGGGCAAGAGGGAACAGACAGAACCATGGACAAGGAGAAAGAGCTGAGTAGGCCATGAGAATAAAAGCTTTATACCCCTTCTGATGTAGGTACTGGTTTTGGCCCTGCCTGGGCCCTAATACAGTAAGGATTGTTGGCCCTCACCCACTATTGGCCTGTGCATTATCTATTAGCCTTGAGAGATGTTGCATTCTCCAGTGAAACCAGAGTGAGCACCTGCCTCAGTCTGCTTTACCCATCACCCATTCCCATAGCAACCATCACCCAGAAAATGATCAAGTACAACACCTTCATTTATAATGGTCACAATTTTAATAACAACAGCATCTTTTTATAGCTGAATAATCAGATCAGGGTAATATACAGTAGGGCTTACCAGTAACAGACATGGCAAATCCTCCACGCACAATGCTTGGTGAGAGAGACCAGTCTGCACAGCTGACTTTAAGGCCTCACTCACACGACGTTTCAGCAGACACAGCACTGATTGCCAGGATGAAAGCAGAAGGCACCACTATGAATTCAGTCATCACAGGGGTGGGCATGTAGGATTCTGGGGGACACCCTCTAAACTAATCATGTGAGTGGCTGAGTGACAGAGAGTATATTATCCATCTGTTGACTTACTCACCAAACATCATAAAGTTGTGTCTGGAAACCCAGCTCCATGCCAGCTGAGTAGCAGAGATAGAAGATTGAAAGGAAGATGGAAAGCCCCCATGCAGAGAAGTCTGCAGTCCTTCCTCACAGGGCTAAGAGGGGCTTTGGGAAGCAGCATTGTGGCATAGTGGGATAAGACACTGCCTGCAATGCCAGCATGTTTGTGAGCATGGGATCAAATGCAGGTTACTCCACTTCTACTCCATATATTCAATAATGCACCTGTTAAAACAGTGGAGGACAGCTCAGGTCTGCAGATACTTGCAACACTTGTGAGAGAGCCAGAAGGCTATCCAGGCTCCTGATTCCATTCTGACCTAGCCCCAACCATTGTAACCATTTGAAGAATGAACAGGAAGAAGTCTCTCTCCTGAACAGTTTCATATGATATGTAGACCTTTTTAAGTACCTCTTACTTTTTGAAAGATTTCATTTTTATTTGAAAGTTGGAGTTACAGAAAAAGGAGAGGTAGAGAGCAGAGATCTGTCTGCTGGTTCAATCCCCAGATGGCTGATAAAAGCCTGGAGCTTCCTCTAGGTCTCTCACATGGATTCAGGGTCCCAAATACTTGGACCATCCTCCACTTGTTTTCTAAGCCACTAGGAAGGGCGCCATATGGGAAAAGAGCCACTGGGACTCAAAACAGTGGCCTTATGGGATGAATTCTCTCACAGGCTGAAGTCAGTCCTAAGGAGCAGGCTTACACCCTTCTGCTGCTACTGCTGCTGGGCCTCAGCTAGCAATGTGCACTACACCCTGAAGCACCTAGGAAATGAAGGAAATTCAAAGCACAGCTGAAGACTACTCAAGGGCACAGTTCAGAAGTGAAAATGGAAAATCAAGATGGCAGAATAGGGTAAGGACACGTTTAAATGGATGGAGAAACATTTAAACAGAATGAAGTGGAGAGGACACATTCTAGGAAATAGGAGAGGACAGAACAGCAGCAGAGGGATACCTGGAGACTGTCACACACAGGAGACCAATGAAAACAATGGTGTGGTATTGCAGTGACTGATGCTCCAGTGGCATTCAGCGAACAGTGATCTGAACTCCACCAGCAGCAGGAATTCCACCAGCAACCAGGTGGGGAGGGACTTTCACTGGGAGCTTGGGAGGTGAACCCAAACAAAGAACTGTCTGTCCTGCTGGTCCATTTGATTTGACCAGAAGCAGAGACAGCAGCAGATCCCAGATGGGCAGTGTGAGAACAGGGTGGATTTCACGGCCCAGTCAGCCCCCTAAAGCCAAATAGGGCACCATTTTGCGTAAGGAGGCAAAGGCAAGGGAAAGGACTGAGCATAAACTGAGCTTGGGGTGAACTCATTTTTGACTCAGTGAACTGCATCAATGTGGCATTCTACAGGTTCCACCCAAGACAGGTATGGGTAGCTCTCAGACCCGATGGCCAGCAGATCAAGAACTCCAGTAGGGGCACATCAGGCACCATTTTGTACACTGTGGCAAAAGTTTAGGACTGCAGGGGACAATAGTAAACTGCACATGTACTGAGCTCGCCAAAATCCACTGTGTTCAGTGGATTGCACTGGTCCCATAGGAAAATAATACCGACTGTAGCATTGTAGGGGTCAAAATAGGTACGTGTAGCACCCAGACCTAACGTTCAAAAGGTTCCGATAAGATCAGTACCACCAACAGTCTAGCTTTACACGAGACCTATTGTCTCCCTAATCCTGGACCTGCTCCAACTGGAAGTGGGATAAAGGTTGTATAGACAACAGTACAACCTCAGCATGATAGTACATGAGGTGGAGAGTGGTGAGCCAGGAGTTGGGGCTATGGAGACCATGGTGGACCTGGAACTTGCTGGAAGTAGTGGGACACATGGCTGCAAGCAAAGAGCTGTGTACAAATGGTAATATGTAAAATTGAACTTTAGACCTGTGGATGACACAGCTTAGAAAACTGCTCCAAGGAGAAGACTGATAACCAGAAGTACAATGACCAAGAACAAAAGAAGAGACAAGGCACAATAAATACAACTGAAAACTCCCCTGCAAAGGAGCAAAACCCTATGCCAACCTCAGAGTTAGCTGAGGAAGATATCAAGAAAATGGGGGACAGAATTCAGAAAACTCATTTTAAAGCTTCTAATCAACACTGAGAAGCACATACAAGAGTTCAAAGAATTTAAGGAATATGTTACACTAGGAATAGCAGCAATAAAGCAAATCAAAGTTTATATATTAGAAATTAAGAACACAGTAGAGAAAATTAAAAGTATAGTGAAGAGTCTGCAAAATAAAATAAAGCAAGCAGAAGAAAGAATCTCAAAATTGGAAGATATTTCCTGTCACCAGGGGAAGCAAACAAAAAGCTGGAAGCAGAGCTGGATCAGGCCAGAAAAAGTATTCAAATATTGACAGACACTATGAAGAAGCCTAATATAAGAGTTATGGGAGTACCAGAAAGTGTAGAAAGAGAAACTAGTTTTACAGATATATTTAATGAAATAATAAAGGAAAATTTCCCTAATCTAGAGAAAGAATTGGGAAACAATTTCCAGGAGGGGCACAAAACTCCCAACTGGCTTGATCAAAAGAGATGTTCACCACGACACATGATCATTAAGCTCTCTTCAGTTGAACATAAGGAAAAGATCCTTAAATGTGCACGTGAAAAAAAAATCAACTGACATATAAAGGAATGCCACTTAAACTCACAGGAGATCTCTCACAGGAAACTACAGGCAAGAAGAGAAAGGAGCGACATATTCCAGATTCTAAAAGAAAACAATAGTCGGCCCAGGTTAACACATCCAGCAAGGCTTTCTTTTGTCTTTAAAAATGAAATAAAATTCTTCCATAGTAAAGAAAAGTTAAAAGAATATGCCTCTTCCAAACCTGCCCTACTAATGATACTTCAAGATGTTCTCTTAACAGAGAAGTGGTATAGCACCCACCAAAACCAAAGGCAAATGAGAAGAACATCCCAGTGAAATGACAACCGAAACCTAAATCAATGAACAACCCATTCCTAAAATGACAAGACCAAAGTACAATGCACACTTATTAACCCTGAAAATAAATGGCTTAGGCTCAATCAAATGCCATAGATTAGTAGACTGGATTAAAAAACAAAGCACATCTATTTGTTGTCTAGAAGAGACACATTTCACCAACAAGAATCAGCAGAAGCTGTATCTCATGGATTTTAATGTTTTTGTTTTTATTAGTTTCAACTCTTCAAAACAGTTTCTTGTGATTAAACTATTCAATGACTCATAGATCATACAGTATCATCATTTTCTTTTTTAAATTTTTTATTTATATTGTTGATAATCTTTACATAGTTAGTTACGGTAAAAAGGTTCAGGGGCTATAGGGAGGTGGGTAAGACTATTATGTCCATATTGTTTCCTTCTTGTATCTGAAGTAAAGGGGAATATTGAGGGAGAAGCCCCACCCAGTTTCCCACCCACCCCAGGTCCCGGATATGGGGCATGCTCTGAGATCCTTGCTCAAGTGGTTTTAATAGTTCATCAGCTATGAATCACTGCCATTTTCGCCACTCCAAACACAATGAGGTCGTTGAAGAATCCACTGATTGACATAGTCCATCATAGAGTCTTCATTTGTCCAGTATTTTGCTGCCAACACATAGCTGAGGTGGTTGATTGACTTGTTCTTTCTTCTGTCTTTTCTTGGCTAGGGTTCTGAGTCCAGCATTTTGATTGGGGAGATCCCCAAAGAAACTCTGAGGTATTCCAAGACCAGGTTCTTGTATGTTCTAGCAAGCACAGGCCTGGCACAGTCCATCTCCACGATCAGCTGGTGGTTACAATTGCTGGGTTGGTTCTGGTTTCAGTCCCGAGTTCCACTGGAACCAATGGGTGTTGCAGTCCAGCCAGCTTCTGCCCAGCACATACTCGGCCCTCACATCAACTAGTGGAAGCTGCAGCCTAGTTGGAGCGACCCACAATAACCCCCACCAGGCCTGCCCCCTACCCTGGTTTGCCAGTATGTTTAGCAGACTAGTCCAGTCTGTCCCACATCCCATTTGGCTCTTGTACTTGTCAGTGGGTATTAAAGCTTTGTTCCATCTAACCAGCTCAACTCTCCAGCCCTCACGGATGTTGTTGAGTGCCTCTCTGTCTAGTCACCCCAGCCCCTAACCTAGTTTTCATGCCCTCCTGCGGGAGTAGTAACCCAAGAGGGGGGAACCCACTATTTCCCTCCCAGGTCTCTCTCAATCCCGGTTTATGTACTCTTCGGGTGGTTCTGTGGTTTGACTTGACAGAATTAGCCCCCAGTGCCAGCTTCTGCCATCTGATGCTGTGGCTAAGCCCAAACAACCCTCACCCACTCTAATTTATGCTTGCACGGGTAGGAATAATCAGCCCAGCCTGGCTTTTCCCTGATCTAGTCCACATGCAGTGCACAGGTGTTATAGCCCTGCTTAGTCTGGTCTGTCCCCATCTCAGCCCACGCTCTCCAGTGGGAGTAGCTGTGTGGCGAAGTGACCAGCCCATTAATCCCCCTGCTGGCTCTGTCCCCTCCATTCCTGGATCTCACGTGTGCTGGTTGGGCGCTGCAGTCACATCCAGTACAGGCAACCTCACCCTGGCATTCCATATTGTGCACTGGTTTTTGTCGTGACCAAACCTGGCTCGACCCACACTCTGTTCTGGTGTCCGGATCTGCCAGTGGATGACATGAACTGATTCAGCCTGGTCTGCCCCCGACCCATGCCAAATGTATGCCAGTGGGAAACTTTCCATGCCTATTCTGGGCTGTTTCCTATCATGCTTCTTGCGCTTACCTGCAGGATTGTGCCCTGCCAGAGGAGTTGCCCAGGCTCCTCCATCAGAACCCTTCCCAATGCCAGATTTTGCGCATACCAGGGGATCCATGAGCCAGCCCTACCTACTCCGTTCACTTCCTGTCCTAGGAGGAACAGTGGCTTTTCTTGGCTGGCTTTCAACCCCATTCTGGTTCTTGTTGTTGGATGTTTCAGCCCAGCCATGGCTCGCCCATACCCACATACAGCACACACATGGCTCAGTAGGGGGTTGAGACCTAGCCTAGTCAGTTCCACATCTATCCTGGTTCTGCAGGACACCAGATGGTGTTGGGATCTAAACCGGCCTGGTGCATTCAGTCCCAGTCCACACTAGTGCCATGGGAGAGTACAACTGTTTCCTAGTTAGGATGCAGCCCCCATTCCAGCACACGGACCCCTTGGTGGGAACCTCAACCCAGTTAGGGTGTCCCCTTAGCTCCCCAATCAGGCCTGTTCCCAGCCATAGATCACGCGCATGCCAGTGGTTGCTCTGACTCAGCTTCGCTCAGTCCCTCACTTGTCCTGGCCTCTGCCTTAGACACTGTGGCTTAGCGTACTTGACTCATGTAGACCATTAGGTGCAAGAGCCTAGCTCGGCATGACCTGTGCTCCATCCTGGCTTCTAGTTTTGCTTGTAGGCTAAGGTTTGCTCAGTCCTGCCCAGTACATCCCGTTCCATTACCAATTTACACATTAGCCAACTGTTGGAGCTACTTTGCCCAGATTGTCTGACCCCCAGGTCTGGACCACATGTTCACCAGCGGGAGCTGTGACTCCCCAGGAGAGTTTCCCAAGTTCCTCCACTTGATCCACTCCCAGACTCAGTTTTCATACATGCCAATGGGTTTTAGGCCAGTGTCTGGTGCTGTCTGGCCTTCCATTTGGCTTTATGTGCGCTGGTGAATGTTGCAGCCCAACCCACCCCACACCCTATTCAGGATGCACTTTTGGGTGCTGCTGCCTTGACAAGTCCAGACTGCTGCAGGTTCCTTTACCTGTGATTGATGGCAGGCTCCTTGGTCACACCTAGCTTAATCCAAAACCACCCAAACTCTTGTGCTTACCAGTGGGGCTAGACTTTCCACAGGGTGTGGCCCACACATCCCACACAGAATCTACCACCAGATATGGTTCTTGAGTGCTACTCAAAGTTATGGCCCTGCCTAATGTGACCAGTCTCCTGATCCATCATCATGCCAGGTAAAAGGATATCCTGCTGGACAAGCCACAAGCCTTAGCTATTGCATGAACTGGTGTTCCCCGCTCAGCATTGTTATGGGATTACAAGTTCTTCAAAGGAAGGGTTACTGCCATTGGGAATGTTTAGGATTGACTCAAATCCCAGAAGCACAGTGGGATCAACCTGGAGCTACCTACACAGCGATTCAGACAACCAACACCCCAGAGCTCCCTGGCCGGGCGGCCATCAGGCAGAGCCTGGTGCCAAATGGCGCACTGGCAGGCCCAGGGACAGCTCACCACGTGCACATGGTGGCTGGAGTCGGGATCCGAGCAGGACACCCCTTTCTGGGGCCCACCACCAGTAGCATCATTTTCTTCAAGAAGATTCTTGATTTTCATTTCTTCAGTGACACATTAATCATTTAGTATCATGTTATTTAACTTTGTGGTGTTGTTAATTTCTTTTTCATCCTGATGTTAATTTTATTTTGTGGCTTTTCATTTAAGGGGATGTATAGTAGCTATGTAATGGAGACTGTCATAGCTAGTAAAGTGTTATTTAACGTCATGGGATTCTAAATTTCTATTTTTCTTCCTATTGTTGATTTTGTATTGTGACTTTTCATTTTAGGGGATGTACAGTAACTGTGAAATGGAAACTAATATATCCAGATGTGAGGATACAATGTAGTATGCATCTCTACTTCCAAACAAAGATGGACTTACAATAAAACTATTTACTAGATCCTGACAATAAGATGCTGGACTCTGCCATTGTCCATGACCGCAATGATTGACATATGACTGTGTATAAACAACAATACTTTACTAATGATATAGAAGAACCAGGTGGGGGGCAGTTGGGGAGGGAGTAAGAGAAATGCCAGGAACCTATTGAACCGTTTCATAAAATGACAACAATAACAATAATAGATAAAATGTCAAAAAAAATAACCAGGTTCAGACTTGAAAGATTTATCTTGTTACCTGAAAATATTTAAGAAATATTTGAAACACAGAATATTAACCTTTCAGCAAGCTTTTTTACATTAAGTATATCAAATTCTTTTTTTAAAAGATTTATTTATTTTATTACAAAGTCAGATATGCAGAGAGGAGGAGAGACAGAGAGGAAGATCTTCCGTCCGATGATTCACTCCCCAAGTGAGCTGCAACGGCCGGTGTGCGCCTATCTGAAGCCAGGAACCAGGAACCTCTTCCAGGTCTCCCACATGGGTGCAGGGTCCCAATGCATTGGGCCATCCTCGACTGCTTTCCCAGGCCACAAGCAGGGAGCTGGATAGGAAGTGGAGCTGCCGGGATTAGAACCGGCGCTCATATGGGATCCCGGGGCATTCAAGGCGAGTACTTTAGCCACTAGGCCATACCGCCGGGCCCCAAGTATATCAAATTCTTAAAGATTTATTTATTTGAAAGACAGAGTTACAGGGGTTGGAGAGGGAGGTAGTAATAGAAAAATCCTCCCTGTGCCGGTTCAGATCCCAGATTAGTGCAATAGCAAGGGCTGGACCAGGCTGATGCCAGAATCCAGGTGCTTCTTCCAGGTCTTCTATGTGGGTACAGAGGCCCAAGCACTCAGCTGGTCCTCTGCTGCATTCCCAGGACATTGCCAGGGAGTTGGATTGTAACTCACACTGACACCCATATGGGACGCTGAGCCATATAGTAGCTTAACCCACTGCATCACCCCATTAGCCCTCCAAAATGTCAATTTTACAACATAAAAACTTAAAATTTAAACTAAAACCAAATTGCAATGATAAGTAGAATGATGCATTCCAGAATACACATTCTTTAAAAACATGAACATACTTGCATGTGTATTTGACAATAGTCTAATTTTTTTCCAACAAAGAGGAAGAACAAAATTATTCAGACATAGATATGAGATATTCTCTGTCACACAGAACAGTGGACATGTCTGTGGAGATTAGGAAAATGGACATTAGGAAAAACTGGACAATTAGAAAATTGAACATTAGGAAATATTTGGCGTTACCTCAATGTTATCAGACTAATAAGTATAATTTTAAAGTTGAACATCCCATTTTTGTGAATATAAAGAACACTACTTCTCTGCTTTTTTCTATTCATAATTTGTAATTAACTTTCATTACCAAAACACAGGGTGTTCTATATTTTCCTCTTTTAGCTGGGGAATTATCTGATCAAATTAATCAAATACCACCTTATAATGTGGCATTTAGCATACAACACTCCCAAAGCAACCCTGCTCCCACTCACTCTGGTCCTCTTGCTGTGCTTCCTTCTCCATATCCCATTCTCTACCTCATGTGTACATTCATCTGTGTTTTGCTGGTCTAGCTCTTTCTGCTGGCATGTAAATGCCACAAGGATGGATGATGAACTTCCATGATGGATCCCAGCACCAGGGCATATAAAATAACCTGGCACATAGTGGGATCCTAACAAATATTTATCAAATGATTAGAAATTGATTCAACTACTTAATAATAAAATGCTTCATAAAATTGAAATGCTAATTGTACTATTAACATAGAGAGGCAAGAAACTTAAATGTTTCTTAATTTAAGATTTCTGTTTGAATATGGGCCTGCTGGAATCATCATCAAGCATGGAGTTTATGGAATGAATAAAGTGCTCAAAACAGAACTGAATAAATGACAGAATTTTGATTAGTACCCAACTAATCCCATTTTCTCGTTAAGGTATTAAAACAGAACGGGGGGGTGTATTGTGGAGTAGCAGATTGTATCATCAATTGGGATTCTCACATGCCATACTAGAGCACCCAACATTGATCCTGCCTTCATCTCCATTACTGTTCAAGTTCCTGCTAATATGCACCCTGGCAAGCAGCAGATTATGGTCAAGTACTTGGGTCCCTGCTACCCACATGAGAGATTAGGGATTCAGTTTCTGGCTTCTTGCTTTGGCCTTTCCAAGGCATGGCTATTGCCAATACTTGAGGACTAAACCAGCAGATGGAATCCCACACTATCTCATAAATAAACATAAAAAATGAATTGGGCTCAATTCAATGGCCTAAATGCTAAATTCTCACCTTGCAAGAACATGGATCCCATATGGGCTATGGTTTGTGTACCAGATGATCCACTTGCCATCCAGCTCCCTGCTTGTGACCTGGTATCCATGTGGGAGATCTAGATGAAGCTCCTGGCTCCTGATTTCAGATTAACTCAGCTCCAGCCATTGTGGTCATCAGAAACAGTGAATGGAATAACTATCTTTCTTGTAGTCTCTCCTATACTCCATAAACAACAATTTTAAAAATAAATTTAAAAAGTATAAATGAATTTTAAAAAACAGAATTTTACCTTACTTGTAAAGACTTGTAAGACTTAAATAGTCCAGATTTTATTTTTTTATTTTTTTTAGTTTTTTAAATTCTTTTTTTTACATTTAAAAAAATCTTTCTAAAATTTTTATTGGCAAGACAAATATACAAAGAGGGACAGAAAAATCTTCCACCCACTGATTCACTCCCAAAATTGTTCAAATGTCAAGAGCTGATCTGATCCAACGTCAGGAGCCAGGAGCTCCATCTAGGTCTTCTAAGCAGGTGCAGGACACCAAGGCTTTAGGCCATCCTCAGCTGCTCTTTCAGGCCATAATCAGGGAGCTGAATTAGCAGTGGAGCAACTGCTACACAAATGGTACCCATATGGTTTGCTTGTGCATGAAGGGGGAGGTTTAGCCAATGAAGACATTGCACCCGGCCCAAGTAGCACAACTTTCAATGTTTTCCTTAAGATTTGTAATCTTTTAGGAAATCTCTTTTTACAGCTATCCATGCATCTTAAGAGATATACCCGTGCATTTGTGTCACATGCTCACAAGTTTGTAGGTAATATTATCTATCAAAATTAATATTGGTTTCATAATATTCCATCTATACCCATCTACATCAGCATTAGTGTTTTTAGAAATATATATGTAGGGGACAGTGTGGTAGCTCAATAGGATAATCTTCTGCTGCAAGCACTAGCATCCCATCAGGGCACCAGTTTGTGCTTGACTATTCCACTCTTCTTTCAGCTCCCTGCTTATGGCCTAGAAAACAGTCAAGGATGGCCCTAGTCCTTGGGTTCTGGCACCCATGTAGCAAACCTGGAAAAAGCTCCTACTTCTGGATTTGATTGGCTGTTGTAACCATTTAGTAAGTAAATCGGCAGATGCCAGATCTTTCTCTCTTTGTCTCTTCTTCTTTATGTATATCTGCCAAATAAAAAAGTTTTTTTTTAAAAAAATCCATCTGCAAAAACTCTGCATGTAAAATCTCTATGTGAAATACACTGAACAGTGAATCAGGAGAAAATTATGTACACGATTGAGTTCTAAATACATTTGTAAAAATTACATTCTATTTTATCACTTGTGTAATTATTAAAAATGATGAATTAAGCACACTTCAGGAAATACAAAAAACATAAAGAATGTAATGTATTTTACAAAGGCGTCAGTCAAAATTTGAACATTTTTAGGATATATATATATTATATGATATTTTAACATTGAAATTATTAGCTTCAGGCACTCCCAAAACTAATTCTCACACAGGTCTGAGGTAGTTTCACAAGCTCAAAGCTAAGTGTGTGGAATATAATTACCACTTGAGTGGTTCCCTAATTTGAGCTCTATTGAATTACCTGAGACTGCCATAGACAGCAGTTAAAGACTCAGGCGTGGATGCTCACAGCCTCCTTTCATCTCAGGTCTGCTGTTTCAGCTGAGCAGACAGTGGCATGACCACAGTGTTCCTTGAGGACAATCAGTCTGGGTGTAGCAAGCTAGGTAAGGAGGACGAGAGGGAAATGACAATGTTAAGTGAAAACCTGGCATGGTGGTTCAGTTTTAGGAGTCATCGATGTTGGGCCGGGTGACTGTAGAAATGAGGCAGGACTACGGACACAGGAGGCTTGGGCTGATGGAGAAATAAGCCACGCACCTACTGTACTGCACTCAGACTGTTATTTTCAAAAACTTTGGTCA
The DNA here is from genome assembly GCF_030435755.1 of Ochotona princeps. Lineage (NCBI taxonomy): Eukaryota > Metazoa > Chordata > Mammalia > Lagomorpha > Ochotonidae > Ochotona > Ochotona princeps. The sequence continues at coordinate 64,210 of NW_026701385.1, read as the reverse complement.
TCCCAGAGCTTTTCCTTTCTCCTCAAAATAGGAGAAAACATGCCTCTGCTGACCAACTGACGTCTAAGCATCTTCAGTTCACATTTTTTGAGGCCTGGTCACGACACAGCTCTCAGCATGGTTTTCAGCCACCTTGCCTCTTCACGTCAGTTCCTCTCCTTGTCTCATTCTATGGAATTATGATTAGTTTACATTTTAGAAATTCATGAGTTATTCTAATTACAAAAGTTAACACATGATTAAACACATGAAAGTGAAACATTGCAGAAATGAATGGATTTCCCCAACAGTGTCTTAATGGCTACACCGAGTCCCAATACCTTCTTCAGTTTTAGACGTGTTACACTAATGGGAACAGCAAATGCCTCCAGTCTCAGTCCTCAACAGGCTCAGTCTACAAGCGGGAAAACTAGGAAGAAACCACCATGATCAGCTCTGGGAAACTGAGATCATACTAGGATGGACAGCTCCCCTAACCAGCACCGCCATCAGGCACGTCACTGTGTCCATTGTAAGGGTCAGTCCGTTCAGTTAAGTATCCTGCTAGAGGGAGAGGTCGGTGGACCCGCCTTCAGTCTGGCAACCTTGGACAGCAGCCAAGGTCCTTTTCCACCTTACAACCCCAAAGAAACACCTGAGGAGAGAACAGATATGCATGGGGTGCCACGAGGACAGGACAGGCACCAACACCTTAGTCCAGCCAGGAAAGACAATCTTAGGAGGAACTGCCACCTGATCTCAGGTCTGAAATGAAGGCAGACCAGCCTATGCAGTGGGAAGGGCCCAGGATGGAGGGGACTGCACCGAAGTCGTGACTGGCCAGGGTCCAGACGTCCAGCCTTGCCCCAAAGGCAGAGGGAACAAGCAGGACTGATCCACACAGACTGGAGCCTTAAAAACGCTCCAGCGCTTGGATGAATAGGAACAGAACCTGCCTCTCCTCCCTCCTTTCTTGTGCTGGAAAGCAGGGGCATCCAGCAGAGCCAGAGGCAATACCAAAGGACGTGACCCGGTCTGAGAAACCGCCTCAGGAAGGCTGGCAGCTAGCTGGGTGAAAAACCCTGAGGCACACGGACGGTGACTCCTCCTGGACGCCAAGGAGGCAGCTTTCCAAACTGTCCTCTGGGCCATGGACTACAAACACCTACAAGAAGACTTCACGCTCCTCCAGGGCTTCACCAAGACCTTGACAAGCATATTGGTCACATCCTGGAAGTCATTCAGCAGCGTCCACCGGGCAGAGAGACTCCCTGTGGACACACCACAGTTGCAGCCCAGTAACCCCAGCCTGACGCCCCGCCCCTTCACGGCGTTGCCCCGCAATTTCATGAAGGAAATTGACTCTTTGTGCTATCTCCTCAGCCCTGCAAGGTCTTTCCCCAGCTGATACAAATCAACTTCGCTGTTCCTATCTCCTTTTAGAGGTGGGGAAAACCTCACTCCAGTGACTAGACAGTCCTAGGACTGCCTGCTCAGAAAGGGACTAGGCTTGTTCCTTCCTGCTCAGCAGAGAGCACTTGTACCCTGTACCCGCGGCAAGCTCCATGGTGCCCAAGCGAGGCGCTCCCTGACCCTGGGAAGGTCCATCTCACACTCCCCTGCAGGGACTCCCAGGACCTGCCTGCTGCCTCCAACAGCTCCTGGGGGCCAGGCTGTACACACCTTCCCGGATCACCAGCCTGGGGAGTGTGGCATGGCTGCCCAGAGGGGAGACTGGGAGTTGGGGCCAGGCTGCCTGCCCAGCGAGGACACCCGGAACCAGGGACAGGCTGCCCAGTGGGGACACCAGGAACCAGGGACAGGCTGCCCAGCGGGGACACCAGGAGCAGGGAACACCTGCCCAGCGGGGACACCGGGAACCAGGGACAGGTTGCCCAGCGGGGACACCCGGGAGCCGGGGACAGGCTGGCTAGGGCGGTCAGGCCTCGCTGGAGCCACCAGCGACCAGGAGAGTGGCGCTGCTGCTGCTGCAAAGCACCAAGGGGGTGTGATGCCGGCACAGACCACAATGCGCTCAGGACAATGTTGGCCCATTTCATCCGCCTTCTGCTCAAGTGGGAGAAACGGCCATTGGGACGGTTTCTCCTCAGCTCTGAAAGTAGATTTCTGTCAGGGTCTCTTAGCTGGGGCGAAACCAAAGCCTTCACATCCTTCAGTGGCAGACGGGAAGGCCGCAGGAGTCCACGCCTCCATTTGTAAACCCCTTTCTTGTGTTTGGTCTGGAAACGGAGGGCTTGGAGCCCAGAAGAACGCTGGTCCCTGGGTGTAGCGGCTTCTTGAGAGCTCCTTGGAGCTCTGCCGGAGGACGCTTGAGTCGCTGAGGAGCCGCATCCGGGACTTCTCAGAATTGTGGAGCTGTGTGGAGGTCCGGACCGTTTTCTCGTGCTGTTAAGGTCGTGACCGTTTTCTCGTGGCTGTGTGAAGGCTGGACCCTTTTTTTTAAAGATTTATTCATTTTATTACAGCCAGATATACACAGAGGAGGAGAGACAGAGAGGAAGATCTTCCGTCCGATGATTCACTCCCCAAGTGAGCCGCAACGGGCCGATCCGAAACCGGGAACCTGGAACCTCTTCCTGGTCTGCCAAGCGAGTGCAGGGTCCCAATGCATTGGGGCCGTCCTCAACTGCTATTCCCAGGCCACAAGCAGGGAGCTGAATGGGAAGTGGAGCTGCCGGGATTAGAACCGGCGCGCATATGGGATCCCGGGGCTTTCAAGGCGAGGACTTTTAGCCGCTAGGTAACGCTGCCGGGCCCGGTTGGACCATTTTCTAGTGGCTGTTTTTGGTGAGCAGCCCACTTTCTCCTTGCCTGTCTGTCCCTCTGCCAGTGTCCTGCAAAGCGCATGGTCTCGCCCGCACCTGCTCTGGGTTATCAGGGCCTTCCCAGGCCTGGCGTTTACCCCTTAGACCGGCCTGCCTTTTCTCAGGCCCGGGGAACAGAGGCGGCTTTTGCCTTCTGGACTGAGGTGTCGGTGCCAGTTCTGCACGGCACGTCGCACCAGGTGATTGTCTGCTTTCGCCTGGCTTGTTTCAGTGGGACAGAGGGGTGGGAAGGACAGTGGCTGTGAGCACAGACTGGGAGTCCTAGGATGCCAGTCCGGGGGCCAATCCGCAGACCTTTCCCATCTTGCAGGTTGCTTGCCCGAACTGCCCCTTGCAGTGGACCCTGGCAGGGCCCGTTGGTGGTGCCGGTTCAGGACATGTCTGTCTGAGTGTGATCTGAGTGTCCCATCATCGTTCATGGTTCTTTCTAGTTTTCCCTCATCTTGGCAGAGCTTAATATAGCATGCGAAAGGTCTAAATGAGTGAATGAGACTGCATGTTTAGAACTGATCTGCTTAGTGAAAGGAAAGTTCTCTTTCTAGAAACAAATGAGATGTACAAAGGGGACGTACCTTGTACTACTAAGGCCACGAGCTTCATGAACGACTAGTAGATGTAATGCCTCTTGGCTTAATTTATTTCATCCATGAAGCGCTTCTTAAAATGAGGTGTAATTGTCCTTGTTTTATACATAAGGAAGTTGAGATTTAGGTAGTTGACAGTAATTTCCCCAATATTATGTATGTGATAGTTGGTGAATTAGGTATTGGAAGGCACCAGCTGAAGCTGTAAGAAAAAATGCCATCATCTCTGTGCCCCTTCCAGTGAAAAGCAGAATGTCAGGAAGCTGCGTCTAGTGCTGTCCTATTTTTCCTAATAGGGAACACCTAAAATGAGAAAATAGCGGGGCCCCGGGGTGAGTGATGGAGTGTCTGTAGACATTGTTTTCAAGGTCACCACGACTGTAAAGTAGGTATTTTGGAGTTTTGTGGGTATGGTTACTATCCATGAACCAAATGGCCAGATCTCTCAGCCCCGTCTCCCTCACCCAGGTGTGGTAGCACCTGTAGTTGCTGTCTGCCTGGCTGATCGCCTCATTGGTTAGGCTGCTGTTAGGACATAAAAACTTTCATTGTATGTTATAAAGTGTGAGCAACAACCAGTTTCATCTGCAAACACTTGGAGAAATTTTTAGGCAAAGCTTCATTTAAAATAGACAGGTTTTTTTTTTCCTGTGCTAATATCCAGTCTTGCATAGAAACTTAAATAACATCCAAAATTGTGCCTTTGCTATCTTTAAAACTGCAATTTGAAGAAGGGTATCTCATTGTTTCTTTTTCAAATATTTTAGCTGGCTCCCAAGAACAAAGAGGATTTGGTCCAAATCCCGGAGAGTCCTGGGGAAGATGACATCCTACAGTAAAGGCCGTGTTTGCCTGCAGTGTCACCACGATGTTTGGGTAGATGCTTTACATACTCAAGAAGCCATTGATGCTTTGTATACTTTGTATGTCCAGTCTAGCTAGTAAAGATAATGTTCTTGGGAGCTACATGATATTTACCTGGTAAACATGTGTGCCTCCGTGTAAGAAGTGCAGCAGAGAATGAGCTGTTAGTGCTTGAACTGTGAATGAATCAGGGATGGAATATTTACCCAAATCACTGTTATTGACATCATTCCAAAGGAGCTTAAGGGAATTCATGAAAAAAATGTGGATTTAAAAGTTGCTTTTCCAACTTTTTGTTCCATTTTTTCCGTGTGTTTAGGAAATATGCTCAAAAACACCCGTTCTGACCCTTATTCACCATTTACTCAGTCAGACCATATTTTCTTCTTGTTTTGTAGTGGGGAAAATGAGATCGAGAAGAACACGTTTACAAAGGAAGCGTTGGCTTTGGCTTGGCGATACTTTTTACCTCCACACGCTTTCCAGATCCGGGTTGGTGGCTAGTATCTGCTCTGTGGACTCTGTAACACCCACTGTGCCAACTGAAGCAAAAGGTAGTATTTCTTCAGATGTTTTTTCCAGCAGTAGTGTGAAATACCGTATTTTCAGTTTAAGTTGATTTTAACAATGCTAACATTTTATATTACATTTGTGGAAAAAATGTACATTTCCTGTATTTTTTGTTGTTGTTTTTGTTAACTTCTTCCTGCTTGTAGATCAGAGATGCCCTGAAGAATTATGATGAAGTTGTAAAGTGTCAGCGTGGTTTCCTGAGTGCAGTGTCTTGATGCTGCTTGCATTTTCAGAAGCCATGACTAGAGAAAATATTTCACTTTACAGCAATGCCCAAATTGGGTATGTTGCTTGAAATAATTGTGCATTCAGAATGCAACTTTGTTTCATTTTCTATTAAACATGTCACTCTCCAGAAAGTAAAAATAATATTACATTGTTCACAACTTGAGTCTTGTAATAAAAGGAGAAATGTTTTCAGATTGTACTTTTTCCTGTATGCAAAATGCGGTATCTACATTCAAAGCAGTGTGTGTTTTGGATGTCAAATACTAAGCAAATAGCTATGAGGAAACTTCAGAGAAGCCCTGAAGTGGGACCAAGGAGTTCTAAGCATCAGTTGGTGGGAGGTTGGAACTATTAATGAAATCTGTTATTTCGTCAATCTTGAGATCATTGACACTGGGCAGGAAGAACCCTGGTTCCGGTTGTGCCTTTGGCTGGCTGAGCCTGGAACTTCTCTGAAGCTTACCTGAATCTGGGAAAAGGGTAAGCTGCTTGTGTCCATCTGTGCATACAGACAGTTTTTATGGTTCATTTGTGTTTTAGTAATTGAAAAAATACTTAATGCATACATTTTAAAATCATTGTCCTGTGGCTATATCTTAGGAAGGGAAAAATTCAATGAATTGAAGTTACAGAACTTAAGGATACAGCTAATCACGTAATAAAGCATATCACTTTTGACCTGTGAGAGGTTATTTGCTTTTGTGCTCTTGAAAGGTTTACAAAAAGTATTTGATTGCCCACTGTATGTTGAGATACTCTGGAGTATACTGGTGATTTGTGTAATATTTTTAAATATTTATTTATTTTTATTGGACTGGCAGATCAGATTTACATAATGCAGGAGCGACAAGACCTGTTATCCACTGATTCACTCCCCAGATGGCTGCAACGACCAGAGCTATGCTGATCCAGAACCTGGGTCTTCCACATGGGCGAAGGGTCCCAAGGTTTTGGCAATCCTCTGCTGCCTTGCCAACTCCTAAGCGTGGAACGGAATAGGAAGTGGAGCAGCTAGGACACGACCCAGCACCCATATTGGATCCGGGTGTTTACAAGGTGAGGATTTAGCTAATTGAACCATGGCACTGGGCTTGATTTGTCTAATAATATTAACAAATTGTGGAATATTTTCTCTGTAGTATTAGAACACCCTGAATGTATAAAGATTTATAAATAGTGAAACAGAATGAGAAATAGAAAATTGTAGAGAACTGAATTTGGACTTGAAGGGGGTTCATTCAAATACTGTAAGTAATATTTATGCTTGATGTGAAGGAGGTCACCGAATAGTTTTTAACATGGCTTCATTTTGATTTTTTAAATATTTATTTATTTATTTAAATTTATTATTGGAAAGGCAGATATACAGAGAGGAGAAGAGACTAAGAGGAAGATATTCCATGTGCTGATTTACTGCCCAAGTGAGCACAACAGCTGGAGCTGAGCCAACCCAAAGCCAGGAGCCAGGAGCTTCTTCTGGGTCTCCCACGCAGGTGCAGGTTCCCAAGGCTTTGGGCCATCCTCAGCTGCTTTCCCAGGCCACCAGCCAGGGAACTGCATGGGAAGCGGGGCCACAGGCACAGCAACCAGCACTCATGTGGGATTCCAGTGTGTGCAGGGAGAGGTCTTTAGCTGCTAGGCTACTGCGCAGGGCCCTATTTTGATTCTTTCATAGAATGTGTTTATTTCTTGAATAGAAAATTAAAGAAGTTATCAGTAAGATAACATCTTAAAAGAGTTTTATATTTAATGTATTTTGGTGTTACTTGAATTTTGTTGACTGTTTAGAAAAATCTGTCTTGAACAGGTGGGCAGTGATAATGCTTTGACATGAGTGGAGAAGAAACATTGTCCTGGGGTGCGAATGAAACCCCACTGCGTTCTAACCCTGTACGGTGACACTGCAGTGGCCTCCATGTGGGAGGTGGAGGAGGACCTGGTGTTTGTGAGGCTTAGTTTTCCTTTCAGTAATATTGATATTGGTATTCTAATTTGTATCTATTTGTCATGAGAATTGAAAGCATATGTGAACCATGAGTATGACCTATAAACATTAAAATGCTATTTCTTTTTTTAAACCCCAATCTTTGCCAGTTTTATTTTCATGTCATCAGTGAATAATGTTTCAGAGCTTTAATTTGATCATACTTTTCTTAGATGCTGCATGTTGGAGTGCTAGCTGGTCAGTTGTATCAATGATGAGTTTTAATTCAGGTAGAAAAATGATTTCTGAAGGTATTCTGGACCTTTTCTGAAAAGTGAATATGTGTGTATTTATTTGTTTTTATTGGAATGACAGATTTACTGAGAGGAGAATCACAGAGAAAGATCTTCACCTGCTGGTTCACTCCTCAAATGGCCACAAAAAATGTCAGAGCTAAGGTGACCGGAAGCCAGAACCAGCAGCCTCTTCTGGGTCTCCCATGTGGATGTAGGATCCCAAGTCTTTGGGCCGCCCTTCACTGCTTTCCCAGGCGAGAAACAAGGAGGCTGATGGGAGGTGGAGCAGCCGGGAAATGACCAGTGTGTGTATTGGATATCAGTGCTTGCAGGCAGATAATTAACCAATTGCACCATCTTGCTGAGCCCAAATGACTATATTGTTGAGCAAAGATTTTTTTATATATACTTTAAATTATTCCTTTTTCCCCCCATAGCTTTTCTTTCTTTCTTTCTCTTTCTTTCTTTCTTTCTTTCTTTCTTTCTTTCTTTCTTTCTTTCTTTCTTTCTTTCTTTCTTTCTTTCTTTCTTTCTTTCTTTCTTTCTTTCTTCCTTCCTTCCTTCCTTCCTTCCTTCCTTTCTTTCTCTCATAATCTTACTTAGTTGATTAGGATACAAAGGGTCAAGGGCTATAGGAAAGTGGATAATACCATTGTTTCCACACTAATATTGTGATTTTTTCCCTGTAACTGGGGTCAGGAGATAAAGGGAAAAGCCCCACTCAGCCTCCCACCCATCCCAGGTCCCCGGTGTGAGGCAAGCTCTGAGGGTCCTGCTCAAGCAGTTTTGATAGTTCAACAGGTCTGAATTGCTGCCAATATCGCTGTTCCAATCACGATGAAACCTATTCAGAATTGCCTGGCTGACATAGTCTCTTCATGGTTGGGGTTCTGAGATCAGCAGTTCAGTTGGAGGGATCTCCAAAGAAACTTCATCTGAAATGTTCCCAAACCTGATTCTTGTGTGAGTTTGCCAGTACAGGGTCCGACACCATCTGTTGCCCTAATCAGCTTATGCACATGCTGGTCATTGCACTTGCTGGGTCAGTTCTGTTTCCAGCACTGTCATTCACTTGGTGTTGTAGTCCAGCTCAATCCTACCCACTTCATACTCGGTCCTCACACAAACCAGTGGGAGGTACAGCCTAGCTGGGGGCGACTCCCCATACCCCCCACCAGCCTGCCCGCTACCCTGGTTCCCATGCATGCCAGTATATATCGCAGGCTTGTTCAGTCTGTCCCACATCCCATTTAGCTCTCGTACTTGTCAATGGACATTGAAGCCTAGTTCAACTCAACCAACCTACTATCCAGACCCCCCACACATACTAGCAGGTGCCTTTCTGTCTAGCCACTCCTGTCCCTGTCCTAGTTTTTGGGCTCTCCAGTGAGAGTGGTAACCCACAAGGGAGGAGCCCACCAACTTCCTACTAGTCCATTCGAACTCCCGGATTATGCACTCTTCAGGTGGCTCTGGAGTTTGACTTGACAGATTAAGTTCCCAGTGCCAGCCTTTGCCATTTGATGCTGCAGCAAAACCCAACCAACCCTCACCCACTCTAATTTTTGCTTACACCAGTCGGAACAGTCAGCCAAACCTGGCCCTTCCCTAATTTAGCTCACATGAGGGCCACAGATGTAGCCCTGCTTGGTCTGGTCTGCCACCATCCCAAGTCATGCTCTCCAATGGGAGTGATTATCTAGCAGGGGAGCCCACATTCCCCTGACGCCTTTGCCTCCTCCCCCCGGTTCTCACGTGTGCTGTTTGGGCACTGCAACCACATCAGGTATGGTTTACCTCCTCTTGGCATTCCTTAATGTGCACTGGTATGTGTTGTGACTGAATCTGGCCCGACCCACACTCTATGCTGGCACTTGGAGTCACCGGTGGTTGATGTGAATGGGTTCAGCCTGGTCTGCCCGCCACCTATGCCATATGTATGATGGTGGGTATCTTCCTCTGGCCTGGTCTGGGTTGCTCCTTATCATGGTTATTGCACTCACCTGTAGGGGCTGTGTCCTGCCAGAGGAGTTTCCCAAGCTCCTCCTTCAGAACCTCTCCCTATGCCAGGTCTTGCATGTAATGGTGATTCCATGGGCCAGCCCTCATTACTTGCCTTCAATCCATTCCAGTTCTTACTATTGGATGTTCCACTGCAGCCAAGGCTAGTCCATACCCAGACACTGCTCACACATGGCTCAGCCTAGTCCATCATACATCTGCCCAGGTTCTCCAGAGCACCAGATGGTGCTGGTGTCTAGCCCAGCTTGGTGTGCCCAGCCCCAGTCCACACTTGTGCCTAGGGATATTCCAGCCATATCCAGACTGGAATGCAGCCCCCACTCCAGCCCCCCTCTCCTGTGGGAATCCCAACCCAGCAAGGGTGTACTCTCACAGCTCCCCAACTGAGTCTATTCCCAGCCTAGATTGCGTGTGTGCCATGGTTGCTCTGACCCAGTTGGCTTAGCCCCTCACCTGTCTCAACCTGTGCCTTTGATGCTGTGGCATAGTATCCCTACCTGATGCAGACCAGTTGGTGTAAGAACCTTGGTCAGAATGATATGTGCTCCATCCTGATTTCTATTCTTTTTTGTGAGTTGGAGTTTGCTTGGCCTTGCTCGGTCTAACCCCTTCCAGTTGCAGCTCGGCCCACCCCACATCCTATTGTAGGATGCCCCTTCGGGTGGTGCTGCCTGACCTGTCCAGATTGCCAGTGGTTCCTTTACTTGTAAGTGATGGCAGGTGCCATGGTCAGTCCTAGCTTAGCCCATCATCATACCAGCTGGTGAGCTAACCAGCGGGACCCAATCCACAGGGTTAGGTCCACATTTCCCCCACTGAGTTTACCCCCAGGCCAAGTTCTCTCACGTGCTGGTTAGTGTCTTGACCCTGCCAAGTGTGACCAATCCACCATTCCACCACCCAGTCAAGTAATGGTACCTAGCCCTACCAGATAGGCTTGCATCCATAGCTTTGGTGTGGACTGGTGTGTGGCAGTCAGTGATGCTCTATGCTAACAGCCCAGGATTCCTAATTTGGCTGGTGAATCAATCTGACCCAATTAGACCTTATGAATATGCCCATCTAAACCATCAGGTCTCAGTCCCCACACTTGCCTAAAAGTTTCATGACCCCATTACTGGGTATCACCCAGAATTCATCTCTCACCTACACCAAAACTGGCCTTATTCATGGATGTCCCTAGGCAGCAATTTCATATTCTAAAACTCCAGTGCTTGCTGCCAGGTGGACAATAGGCAGAGCCCAAAGCCAAGGACTCATTCACTGCCTTTCAGCAGTGGCTTTGGCCTGAGTCCCCAGCATTGGGTTTGGCCCAGTAGGATCACCCCCCACAGCTGCCACACTGTAGGGAGCTGCAAGCCACCCCCAACCCCAAGGCCCGAACTCCTTCCAGACTCATCCTGCCACAAAGTTTCAGCAGGTTAGGAATCAATACATTAGAGAGAAATTAGCTTATGAAATGTACAAAGAAATAGTATATGCAAGGGATAAGCAAGATATTCTGTGTAAATTGTTTTACTCCTACAATATTCTTTAAAAATGTATTGTTTAAAAATCAATTATTTTTGAGATGTAGTGTTCTGATGCTGGTTCACTCTCCAAATGACCTCATTGGTCAGGTAGGCTGACCACACCTCTGAGCCCTGCATGCAGCCAAGGTCGGCTTGAAGCCTCTCTGCTGCCTCCCAGCATCTACAGTGCTTGGATGCTGCAGTCAGGAGCCTGAGCTGGGGATGGAAGCCTGGGGCTCCAGTGGTGGATGCAGGGTTCTTAACCACAAGGCCAAACACTCATCCACAACAATTACTGGTTAATACTTCTAGTAAAAGTTGATGGTCCTATCCCTGATTGACAGTTAATTAGAATGGGTATTTGGAGCACAAATGTTAAGCCACTGTTTGGGATACCATATCCCATGTTAGAGTTCCCAGGTTTGATTACTGGCTGCTTTTTTGATCCAGATTTTTTGTAAGATTTATTTGTATTTATTGGAAAAAGCAGGTCAGATTTACAGAGAAAAGGAGAAACAGAAAATTTTGCATTTGTTGGTTCACTCCCCAAATATCTGCAATGGCTGTAGCTGATCTGATCCAAAGCCAAGAGACAGAAACTTCTGCCTTGCCTCATATGTGTGTAGGGTCTCAGTACTTTGGGCCATCCTCTATAGGTTTCACAGGCCACAAGCAGGGAGCTGAATGAGTAACGGAGCAACCAGTACAGGAATCAGTGCCCATATGTGATCCCAGTGCTTGTAAGGTGAAGATTTAGCCTCTGAACCAAGGCGCCAGGTCCTCATCCAGATTTTTCTAACATCCAGCCCAGAAGTTACCTTGGGGGACCCAGCACAGTGGCCTAACAGATAAAGTCCTCACCTTGCATGTGCCAGGATCTAGTATGGATGCCAGCTCTAATCCCGGCAGCCCCACTTCCCATCCAGTTCCTAACTTGTGGCCTGGGAAAACAGTTGAGGATGGCCCAAAGCCTTGGGACCCTGCATGCATGTGGGAGACCAAGCAGAGGTTGCTCCTCGCTTTGGATCGGTGCAGCTCTGGTCATTATGACTGCTTGGGGAGTGAATCAATGGACAGAAGATCTTCCTCTCTGTCTCTCCTCTCTGTTTCTCTTTCCAAAATCAATCAATCAATCTGAGTAAGAAGAAGAAAAAGAAGAAGCAGCAGCAGCAGAAGCAGCAGCCGCCACCTTGGATTCATGCCAACCACATGAAAGACCTGGATGGTTTCCTGGCTCCTGATTTCAGTTTGGCCAGTCCTGACTTTTGCAGGAATTTGGGGAGTGAGTTAGCAATAGAGAAAATTTCTCTCTATCATTCTTAATAGCAGGATTCTAATGTTGAGGGCTCTGTGTGAGGGTATCCTGGCTTGCAAGGATCAGGAACCTTTTTCTGCAATGGGCCATTTGAATATTTGTCATTCACAAGCCACACAGAGTTTTCAACTCAAAATTAACCTGCTGTAGATTTATCAGATTTCCAGCCCTGCCTGAAATTGCCATGGCAGACCCTCATGTGACCTGTGGGTTGGACGACCCTCAGCTGGCTAGGGTTTTGCCTAGACACAGATCTACTTTCAAAACCGTGTCTGCTGTCTGTATTTCTCCTTTCCTAGCACAGACGTGACCCATCCTCACTCGTGATTCTTGCGTTCACATTTTTCTGTTTTCCTTCTGCTGTCTGTGAATGCCATGCAGCTTCTGTGTTCATGATTGTGCCACTCACTGGTTCTAGTTTTGTGCTTGAGGATGTGTACTAAAATAAAGAGATGCTAATGAAGCATCTGATTTCTAATTGTAGTCATTCTTACAATGATCATGAGCAGATCATTTTATTTCTGTGTATTTCCTTGTGTGTGTGTGCATGTGTATGTGTTTGTGTGTATGTGTATGATTTTTTTAAACATATATTTTTATTGCATTTCCTTTTTTTAAAACTAATTACATTGCATTATGTGACACATTTTTTTATGCACTGGGATTCCCCCCACCCCTCCCAAAACCCTCCCCCCACGGTGGATTGCTCCACCTTGTTGCATTTCCATAGTTCAAATTCATTTGACATTCTTTCATTGGAGGTATTTACCAAGCATAAAGTCCAGCATTTTATTGTCCTGGTAAGTTCAATGGTTTCTTGGTGAGACCATCTCTGGTCTGAAGGTAGAGCCGGCAGAGTATCATTCCAATCAATTAAAAGTCCCAACATAATATTTCCAACCATTTACAACATTATAGCATTAATTGACATGGTATTGATTAACCAATATGTTAATAGGAAAACGCAGGTTCTCAACCACAACCTGTGACGACTTCATAGACATTTCAATTTTGGTTTACATTCAACTGTACTCTATATACCTTAAAATGGCTTAGATTGCTATTCAGCTGTCTCATGCCTATTTTAATTTTAGTCTTTAGCAGTTTATAGCATTGAAGCATGATTTCGCTGAACCTGGCTGTTTTTCAGGTGGTCTAACTCTATAATTCTAACAGAATTTATGTCAACAGTTTAGGTGAGCATGTTTAGGAGGGGTGTGCAGAGAAATCTTCCATACCTCAGTTAGGAGTAACTAATCTTTGTGTCCCAACCAGTGAGGTATAAGTGCATCCCCACCTCCCTCTCGTAATAACCATCAGGAGCTCTCCAGAAGCCCCTCAAAACAAACAAATAAAACTAGAATAGATAGACAGAGAACAACAAGGAAAGCTTAGAACCAGACAGGAAATGGTCAGCGGGGATGTGTATGATTTTTTAAAATATATTTTTTTATCTGAAAGAGAGACAGGTAGGCAGGCAGGCAAACAGAAATTTTCCATATGTGTTTAACTCCCCAAATACAGGGGCTAAGCGTGTCAAAGCCAATAGGCAGGTACTGAATCCAGGACTCCTTAATTTATACAATCACAATAAAGAAGTCATTACAGTAATTCTTTTTTTAGAAGATTTATTCATTTTATTACAGCCAGATATACACAGAGGAGGAGAGACAGAGAGGAAGATCTTCCATCCGATGATTCACCAAGTGAGCCGCAACTGGCCGATGCGCGCCGATCTGAAGCTGGGGACCTGGAACCTCTTCCAGGTCTCCCACGCGGGTGCAGTGTACCAATGCATTGGGCCATCCTCGACTGCTTTCCCAGGCCACAAGCAGGGAGCTGGATGGGAAGTGGAGCTGCCGGGATTAGAACCGGCGCCCATAAGAGATCCCGGGGCTTTCAAGGCGAGGACTTTTAGCCGCTAGGCCACGCCACCGGGCCCCATTTCAGTAATTCTATAGAGGTACTTCCTCCCAGTTTTATGAGCAAGGAAGCAGATTTTCAGACAGCAGCTTGAGGGAAATATGGTGCAGTTCTGGATCTGAGTGTCGCCCTCTTCTGGTCGAGCCCACGCGCTTCCATTTCTCAATCTTTTACTTGTGTGCTATACTTTATTTTCTACAGGACACTTTGACCTGCAAAGCTCACTTCATGCCGACAACAGTGGATTTGTGGCATTGCCTCATTTTGTGGAGATGTGGTACGTGATTCTCATCTAGCCTGCAGCAGAACTCAGGCTTAGCGTGAGGTCCAGCTGCTGGCCTTTCCCAAGTTGTTCTGCCTGTGGTCAAACAGCAGCCCAGTTCCTGTAAATAGTTAGGGCTCTCCATGTTGGGCACTGTTTACTGGCAGGTTCTGCAGGCTTGAGCATTCACCATCACTGAGCAGTTTCTGATTCTTTCAGGGTGTTGATTTCATCAGAATCTACTAGAAATGAATTGGGTAGTTCGAGTTGGGGATGTCTCACAGGCTGCAGTGGCTGTCTGTAATGGGGCTGTCACCAGTGCTTTGCTGGATTTGGAATCAGGTGCCTGTGCAGGTCCATGATTTCTCAGGTCTCACACAACATACTGTCTTTCTCCCTACACACAGACTGCTCTTTCCACTCCTCATCCCCCTTTTGGCTGGACTTCTCTGACAAGGGAAGGTCTATTTAATAGATGACACCATGATTAGTGTTAGTGTCATAAACCATCTTCAGTTCCTATTAAGTAGTGTTGGGACTTAAGGGAACAGGCATATTGAATATCTGTTGAGAATTGAATGAGAATCATTTTTAAAGAATTTCCACCACTATATACTTTTTAAAAATTAATTTAGTTTATTGGAAATACAGATTTACAGAGAGTAGGAGAGACAGAGAAAATCTTCCATCTGCTGGTTCACTCTCCAAATGGGCACAACAGCCCAAGCTGATGTGACCCAAAGCCAGGAGCCAGGAGTTTGTTCCAGGTCTCCCATGTGGGTGCAGGTTTCCATTGCTTTGGGCTATTATCTGCTGCTTTCCCAGGCCATAAGCATGAAGATAGATGGAATATGGAGCAGCCAGAACATGAACCAGTGCACAATTGATATGCCAGTGCTAGTAGGCAGAGAACTAGCCCATTGAGCCATTATTCCAACTTCTATATAAATGTTTTTAATGTGACAATATTTTATTGTAATGATATCTTAGTTTTCAGTAGTGATAATTAATGGTACATTATATTGCAATGCTTTTTCTTATTGCCTGGAGTATATTTCTGTTAACCAATTCACAGTATTCTCCATATTAATGTATCTTAATTCATGTCTGTTGAATTAATGAATCTGTACCCCAGGAAACATTCTTGTAAATACTGTTGTACTTCTTTGATTGCGTGACTGTATTAGTTTCAGTTTACTTTAGAATCATGTTCCCTGTCAGCTCACAGTTACCGAGGAAGTCAATCTTGTTGTATTCTGGTCTTAAACTTTTTCTCCCTAAAAATTGGAATAATGGAATCCTGTTTTTGTGTTAGAAACTAGTGAATGTTCATGTTCATTATCAGAATATAAAATGTAAAATTTCAAACGATAAAGCCAAGCCAGATGAAGCCCTCAGCTTGAGTAAAGATGCTTTTTCTTTTTTTAATGTGATTAAGAACATAGCTTGGAGCATCAGCAGTGGCAGGAATACAGAAAGGTAAGCCGTGTCTGTGTTCCCTGCCTCCCCCTGTGCTGTGCGTAAGTGTGTGGATGTGAGAGATGATGTTGTGGGACCAAATTGTTTAGTTGGCACTTTTCTACATGTTTGGGGGAGCAAAGAGCTGGAGACTTTACCACTCCCTAGCTCTGTGTTGCCTGGAAACCTTAAAATTGGAATACACATGCACTGTGTAAAGAATACATGAGAGAGGGAGAGAGAAAGCTTCTGCCCACTGGCACACTCCAATAAATGCCTGGCAGTGGCAGGACTGGGTCAGGCTCTTCCGTGTGGAATGGATCTATTCCATTTGGGTGAGTAACCTCACATAGCGTCAAGCTTACAAGCAGCACTCCTGGACACTTAGTTGTTTCATTTTTCATCTAATGCCCATAGAAAATATTGAATAGGAATGAAGCCTATTGAGTGCCCCACACAAAACAAACTTGTACATTCTCAGTCAGTGCACTAACACTCCACATCCAGACAGAACATCAGTGCCCAAATAACTTTATGCTCACATTGAAAATAAATGTTTTTCCACCACATAATGTTGAATGAGCATGTGACACATAGACAACTCTGGGTGTTGTTGAACAGCACAGTCCCGAAGGAGCAGTACAGGTGTTCCAGTGGCAGAACTACTCAATTGAGGTCCCTAACTTCACATATTAGGCTTATAAGCATCTCTCCCGAAAAACCCTGTTTTGTCATTTTTCATCTAATGTGCATATAGTACAGTATAGTTAAATTAAGCATATCGAGACCCCACACAAAGCAAGGATGTACATGCTCTCTCAAGGTGCTAAGAACTTTGCATGCAGAGAGAACTTCAGAGACCAAGGGATTTTCAGCTACCATTGAAAACAACTGCTCTGGCACCGCATAATGCTGAATGTGTTTGTGACACCTAGGGAACTAAGTGTGTTGGTGAATGGTATAGTCTATAAGCCCAGCACAGGTGTTCCAGTGGCACAACCACTCCATTTGGGCCACTAACTTCACATATCATAAGGTTTGTGAGCAGATATCCCTGAAAATCAATTTTGTCACTTTTAACCTAGTGTCCATTGAGCACACTGTATTGAAATGAAGCATGTTGAACACCTCACAGCATGTTGAACACCTCACAGCATGTTAGGTGGCAGATTCTCGGTCAATATTCTCAGAACTCCCAATCCAGAGAGAAGTTCAGTGCCCAAATGGTTTACATCTACCACTGACAACAACTCTTCTCACACTACCTTCTCCTGATTATGCACATGACAACTAAGTGAACTCAGTGTGCTAATGAATTTTATCATCCTGAAGCAGTAACACAGGTGTTTCAGTGGGAGAACAACTCCATTTTGGTAACTTCACTTACTATCAGTTTAGAAGCAGCTCTCGTATAATCCCTGTTTAGTCACTATTTTCTAATGCCCTAGAGAACACCTAAGTGAAAGAAAGAATGACTAGCACCCAATAGCAAGGTAAGTTGTAGATTCTCACTCATGGTAATAAGAACAAGTCCACATCCTAAGCTTACTACAGCTCCCAAGAGATAGTCAACTGCTGTTCAATGCACCTACTCTGGTATCACATATGGCTAAGTGTGTGTGTGACACCTAGGGAACTCAGTGTGTTGCTGAGTGACATAGTCCTGAAAGAGCAGCACTTGCGCTCTAGTGGCAGAACTACTCGATCTTGATCATTAACTTCACATACCATCAGGCTTACAAACAGCTCTCCTGGAAACCCTGTTTTGTCACTTCTTGTCTAATGCCCATAGAGTACAGCATAATGAAATGAAGCATACTGAAATCCCACACAAAAGAAGAATGTAGATTCTCAAAGTGCTCAGAACTCCACATCTAATTCAATTACCTTCATGCTTACAAGAAGGTCTACCAGGAACTCAAATGTATTACTTTTCCTATAATATACACAGAGCTCATTGTATTGAAATAAATCATGTTGCGCAACACACACAAAACAAGGTTGTAGATTCTTTGCTAAGACCTCCACATTTAGTGAAAACTCCTGCTCTGAAGCATTTCTCAGCTACCATTAAAAGCACATTTGCTGGCACCAGGTATTCCTGAATGTGCATGTGACAAATAGGATGCACAGGGTATAGGTGAAAGACATAGTCCTGAAAATCAGTATGGAAACATTTTCTTTGGGTCCACTGGCAGAAGCACTATCTTGCTGTGGCCAGCAGAGCTGGCAACGTGGGCATGGTGACGATCCGGGAGTCAGACGAAGATCCAGGGGTCAAGCACCAACACAGGGAGACCAGTGATGGTGGGAGAAGAAGTCTCTCAAGCCTCTTTATTACCCCTATATATACTCTTTCCCCCATCCCATTAGGGCGCCACTAAGGCGCCAATGAGTCTGATTAGACCAGGTGATATAGCCGCAGGCCCAATTCTTGAGTGCTCGCTTAAGGAGTGTTAATTAGCTCATTAGCCCACAACAGATCCCCCCTTTTGTTTTAAAGCAGACTTGAATGCGCCTGTCTTAAGTTGTGGACTCTCAGGTCATCAGTCTTACCTGTCACCAGGAATCTCCGTAGCATGACGGAGCCCCTGTCTTAGGTTGGTCAGTGCCCAGTCCTTCTTACCCATCACTGGCTGCCATTCAACGCATTGTCTGCTGCAGCTGCACAAACCATACTTGGGGAAGCTGGTAACCCTGTACCATGGCTAGGAGTGTTTTCAGCTCAGTAGCAATGAGCAAACAGCAGTTCCCAGGCTTTGGGGAGCATTTTGATTTTGCACAGATGATACAACAGAAATGCATACAACAGAAAGGCATACGATGGGGTAGAGGAGGCCTAGACCAAATCTCACAACATCTGCTATTCCTTTGCCAACAAATAAACCTGCAGTTACAGCGTAAGCATGCCCACCTGCTCATGTTCATCAGTAAAGTCCTGTTGTTCCATAGTTAGGCAGTCAGTTTTGCAAGCTTGTTCACTGTCACCAAGGTAGCTGGTGGTGGTGGCTGCTGACATATTGGCTATGATGGTCGCCGTTATGTCAAAGTCTCTTTTATGCTTCTCAGGCCAACAGAGGCCTCTCCGTCAGTCCCCATAGGCACAGGCAGGATTCAGAGCAACAGCAGGAAAACAGCAGGAAAACAGCAGAATCGCAATTGCCATTCCAGCACGCTGTCAGGGTGTACTGGAACTTGGTGTCATTCACTTCAGAGGCATTTTCTGTACTTAAGAGAGAAACATAGGGATAACACAAACAACACAAGCTTCAAATTCAATGAGCTAAGGTTCACTCATAAGAGCGAGTCCTCAAGTTCTGAGGAATGATGGAACTAATAAATTCCGTAGGAATAATTGCATTCCCAAAGAAGGGAAAATCGGGGCGCATGCCAGTGCATGTCCATACCCCACAAAGCTGCCACATAGAGAAGGTGGGTATTTTCCCCGTGGTAATAACAGGGGAATGATAAGAAAAAGCACGGGCAGAAATTGAGCTATTTATAAAAGGAGAACCAGACGCCCAACAGCTGGGGTCACACACCAGACAATCTGATAGTCTGGTTTAAGGAGAAACTGGCAGGAAATGTCAGGACCTAAGTGTTCATAAGAGAAAGAAAAGATAAAGAGATGGGTTCTTATAAAAGCCTAATATACTTGCTTGTCCCGTCGATCTTCTGATTGAAATGCCATCATCTTGGCCAGTACCCGAGCTTTCACAAGACTCAGCAGCAGGAGTTTGCTGGACAAGACTCTCAGGAATCCACCTCGGACCATTTTCATTTTCTGGGAAAACACAAACTGATCCTCTCCCCCATATGAGGACAGGATCTGGGCCTTGCCACTGACCAGTCAAGGGATCCTTCCACATCACATAACCCTTCTGCTTCTGAGACAGATTTCAATGACGATCTGCAGCAGACCGTCCTTCAGCATCCAATGTTAGGAAATTTAAGATAAATAACACAAGGTTCAAATGATCTCGGGGAGTGCTATATTCCCCCTTTTTTGTTTTAATAAGGTAATCCTTAATAGTAGGTTGGCACGTTCCACAATACCTTGTCCTTGAGGATTATAAGGAATACCTGTAGTTGTATATGGTGGGAGGCAGCAAAATCACAAAACTTACTGCTGGTATAGCAAGGGCCATTATCAGTTTTGATAACTTTAGGAGTTCCCAAGATGGAAAAACTTGCATAGCAATGGGCTAGAGTATGTCTGACTTGTTCTCCTGTCTGAGGAGTAGCTAAAATAAATCCAGAACAAATATCGATAGTAACATGCACACACTTTAGTGTCCCAAACTCTGGAATGTGTGTCATGTCCATTTGCCAGACATGATTGGGCAACAGCCCTCTGGGATTTACACCATAATGGGGAACTGGCAAAAATTGAGGGCACACTGAGCATTGCTTCACTATGGTTCTGGCTTGTTCCTTAATTAGACTAAAGCGCAAACGAAGAGTGTTAGAATTCAAGTGAAATCTAGCATGTGCCTTTTGAACTTCTTCAAGAGCTGAGGCCACCAATTTGGTGGCTGAATCTGCAGCTGCAATTCCTGATGTCAAGGGCCCAGGCAAACCTGAATGGGCTCGAATATGACTCACAAAGAATTTATCTTTGCGGGCCCAAATACAGGCCTGAATTTTTGCAAATAGAGATGCTGCTGTAGAATGGGAAGAAATTTGGCCTGCAGTCTCCAGTACAGGAAAGGAATGGGTAACATATCCACTATCAGAATGCAAGTTAAAGGGCTGCATGGAAAATGTTTGAAAGACTGCAAGAACGGCCACCAATTCTACAACCTGTGCAGAGACAAAAGATGTGGGGATGGTGGAAACCTGGCCATCTACTACAAAAGCTGCCTGACCATAAGACGATCCATCAGTAAAAACAGTTAAAGCTTCTGGCAATGGTTGAAGAGAGGTTACAAGTGGAAAACCAACAAGATGCAAAATAAAAAACTGTACAATGGGGTCCTTGGGCTACTGGTTGTCAAAATTAACATTTAAAGTGCTCAAAAGTATTGCCCAGGTCTCTTCCATATTCTGCAACCACAAAAGTTGCTTCTTAGTGTATGAAACGATAATGGTATCTGGGACCTTCTCAAAATATCTTAGTCTGCTCTTAGCGGCCTTCTGTATCAACTCTGCTATGGCCAAATAGTAAGGCACAATTGTCTTAGCAGGAGAGACATGCAAATGTTCCCACAAAATAGGTCCCTGCTGATAAAATACTCCTGTAGGTGTATATGAGGATGCTATAACAATAAATAAAAGTGGGGTACTGTAATCAATCCTGGTCAAATGAGATTGTTCAATGGTTATCTCAACCTTGCATAGGGTGTGACGTCCCTCCATAGTTAGCACCATAGGGGATGTTGGAGAGGAGCCACCTTTTAAGATATCAAACAAAGGTTTCAAATCAGCATTAGTGAGTTTCAAACTGGGTCTCATCCAATTTATATCCCCTCACAATTTTTGAAAGTCATTATGAGTTTGCAACTTTTCTGTGGCTATGGAAATTTTTGGGGGTTTAATACAATTCTGAAAAAGTTGAAATCCCAAATAATTAAATGGAGAAACAAGTTGTATTTTGTCTGGGGCTATTGCTAATCCTGCTTTTTCTAACTCTTGCTGTAACTTACAAACAGGATTGCAACACCTGAGTAGATAGAGCTGCCAGTAAAATATCATCCATATAATGAATAATCATCACAGAGGGAAAGCTGGTGCGCACCGGTTTTAAGGCGGCAGCCACATAAATCTGACACATAGTAGGACTATTAGCCATTCCTTGGGGTAAAAATTTCCATTGGTACCATTCAAACGGTTCTTACAAATTAACAGAAGGCACACTGAAAGCAAAACAAGGCGAATCCTCTGGATGAAGGGGAATGGAAAAAAAAATCCTTTAAATCAATCACAACAATGTTAAAGTCTTTTGGAATGGCAGAAGGCAGTGGTAATCCTGGCTGCTGTGATCCCATTATCTCCATGGTAGCACTCACTGCTCTGAGATCCTGTAAAAGTCTCCACTTCCCTGATTTCTTTTTAATCACGAAAATAGGTGTATTCCATGGTGACGTGGAAGGGACAATATGTTCAGCAGCTAGCTGTTCTTGAACTATTTCCTTAACGGTGGCTATTTTTTCTGTAGAAAGGGGCCATTGGTCAATCCAAATGGGTTGAGAACTTTTCCATGTAATCTTCTGTGGAGTAACATCAGCCGCCATCAGAATGGCCCCTAGGGAAAATGCCCTAGCCCTTTCTTATCCTTCTTATGTTCCACGGAGATTGGTTGAGTAATTCCTTGCAGCTTTCTCCCTATACCTTTCCCAGGAATGTAGCCGTACCTCTCCATCTGCTGCATAGCTAATTCCTGACCAGATACTAATACTGCCCCCATCTGTTGCAAAACATCCCTCCCCCATAGATTAACTGGCAGACCTGGTACTACATAGGGAGTAACATGGCCACCATTTCCTTTCTTATCCCTCCAGGCTAATGGTCTGGAGCTAACTAGGGGGCTTTGGGGAATCCCCAATCCTTGAAGAATGGTCATGGTGGGTGTAACAGGCCAACCTGGGGGCCAATATTTCTGTGAAATAAGAGTGGTGTCGGCACCAGTGTCTAGAAGCCCAGTAAATTTCTTTCCTTCTATACTCAACTTCAAAATAGGGAGGCCTGCCATATCAGCGACCCAATAAACAGAGGCTTCACCAGTGGAACCAAACCCTGCTTTCTTCTGTCCAAGCCCTGCAAGCATTATCTGACTTCACCATGGGAGCAGCACTAACTGTGCTATTTGTGCCCCCTGGGGCAAAACTGCAACTCCAGCATGAACACTGGCTAAAACTTTAATTTCCCCTATATAGTCTGCGTCAACCACTCCTGGGGTAATATGCACTCCTTTAAAGACCGTGCTGCTACGTCCCAGCAGAAGCCCTACAGTGTCGGGGGTAATGGCCCGTAAATTCCTGTAGGAATAGCCTGTATCCCCAATTGGGGCATCAATACTGTGTAGGAAGTGGTGTGGAGGTCCCATCCTCTGCTGCCTGGGCTCCCTCAGACAAGGTCATGAATGGCCTTTGTCCCTGAGGAACAAACTGAATCGCTGCCCCATACATTGGTGCTTGTGGGGCCCGGGGCTGGCCCCTGCTCCCGTTTCCCGGCACAGATGGCTGCCTGGAGATGTCTATATTGGACCTGCATTCATTTGCCCAATGTTTCCCACATTGTCATCGAGGGCAAACCCCTGGGGACTGCCTGTCCATTTTAACAGGAGCCTGTGCACAACCTTGGAGTGGGCAGTTCCAGCAGATATGCCCTAGCTGGCCGCATTTGAAACATCCTTGTTTTGGGTAAGCTTTCAAGCCTACGGTTGTGCCACCACGCAATGCCTCTGCAATGGCTGCACCCATTATCTGTCCTTCCGCGATGTCCTTACAAAGTTTAAGATACGTGTTAAGGGGCTTATGCTTCCAAGGTCCAATTGCTTCCTGGCACCATTTGTTGGCATTTTCATATGCTAGTTGCTTTACAAAATGCATGGCTTGATCTACATCACCAAATACCCTACCTGCAGTTACCAGTAGGTGATCTACAAATGCCTGATAAGGCTCGTCCGGGCCTTGGACAATTTTAGAGAGATGTACATGTGGCGAGCCCTTTGGTGATGAAGACTTCCAGGCCCTTACTGCAGCAGCAGCGGTCTGTGCATAAATCCCTGGGTCATAATTAATCTGATTCTGTACATTAGCAAAATCCCCCTCTCCTGTCAACATATCACGATTTCTCTCAGGAAGGCCTGCCTGGGCATTTTGCCGTGCTGTGTCAAGGCAAAGCTCACAGAACTCAGATTTCCACATTAGAAAATCGCCCCCATCCAGAGTAGCCTTACAGAGCTGTTTCCAATTGGCCAGGGTCAAATTGGTAGGTGCCAAGGCTTCAATTACGGAAAAGGTAAAGGGGGCTGATGAGCCATATGTGGCAACAGCATCCCTCAGACTCTTTATGTCCTTAAAGGACAGTGCCAGGTGCTGTCTAATTATCTGCCCCTGTTGATCTTTTACCTCAACTACTGGGAAGGCAAAGCGCCTAGCAAGGGCAGCTGCCTCAGGGTCTCCCTGTTCCTGTGCTTGCTATACCGCACGTCCCACAGCTGAAAGAGAAGTTGAAAGTGGGGGTCCAGTGCAAGCCCCAACAGTGCACCCACTCTGTTCCTGCCTCAACTGAAGGGAGAGGCACTGAAGTTGTTCCTGTAAATCTTATACAACTGTGCTCGGATATGATGGCACCAATGGCTCAGGCGGCGCAGAGGGCTCTGTGCCTGTCCAAGAGAGATTTTTGCTTGGCACATGCTCTACAGGTAGAGGATCCTCAACAGACTCACTTCCATCCATTTCCTCCTCATCCTCCTCAGAAGAGGACTGCAAATCTTCTTTTCACACATTCTCCAGACT
Source organism: Ochotona princeps (assembly GCF_030435755.1). Taxonomy (NCBI): domain Eukaryota; kingdom Metazoa; phylum Chordata; class Mammalia; order Lagomorpha; family Ochotonidae; genus Ochotona; species Ochotona princeps. The sequence goes on along the minus strand of NW_026701385.1, from coordinate 39,963 downwards.
TTGTCTTGTCTGGGGTTCCTTCTCCTTATTTACCCTGGTTTGCAGCTCTCTCCTACCTCTAACGGACAATTTTTTATGGTGGGCTTCCACCACTGCTTGACGGGATGACAAAGCAACATCTAGCAAGCGCCAGAGAAAAAAGGGTGACTACAATGAGAGCAAATCATGGGAATAATTCATAGACAGTTTCAAAAAACTCTGCAAGGTCTTGAGCTTAATGTTGGTGCCTTGTGACTGGAGCAGATCTCAGATTCCCTTAATTACCTGCATTTTAGAGAGTTCTTGCCCCATGATAAATTTTACTTATGCCCCTGCAAAATTTTTAAAACCTGCCTCTAGATTTCGGGGGTCCCTCAGATTGTCCCTTGTGCTCCAAGATGGGAAGAAGGTCTGGGGATGAATTTATTTATGCTCCTCTAGAGTTAAATCATACACTCGCCTCCAGATTTCCAGGAGCCCTCAGATTGTCCCTCATGCCCCAAGACGGGGAGAAGGTCTGGGGATGAGATTAATTATGCCCCTCCAGAGTTTCAGGGGTCCCTCAGATTGTCCCTCATACCCTAACACAGGGAGAGGGTCTGGGGATTAAATCAATTATGCTCCTGCAAAATTCCTAAATTCTAAACTTACCTTTGTAGGTCCAGGGGTCCTTCAGATGTCCTTTACGCTGTGCTCCATGATACAGCGCCATTTGCCAGGGCCAGCAGAGCTGGCAACGTGGGCACGGAGAAGGTCCGGGGGTCAGGCAAAGGTCCGGGAGTCAGACGAAGGTCTGGGGGTCAGGCAAAGGTTCAGGGGTCAAGCACCAACACAGGGAGACCAGTGATGGTGGGAGAAGAAGTCTCTCAAGCCTCTTTATTACCCCTATATATACTCTTTCCCCCCAGCCCATTAGGGCGCCACTAAGGTGCCAATGAGTCTGATTAGACCAGGTGATGTAGCCGCAGGCCCAATTCCTGAGTGCTCCGCTTAAGGAGTGTTAATTAGCTCATTAGCCCACAACACTATCTTTGGATTATTAACTTCACATATTCTCAGGCCTAGAAACAGCTTTACGGAAAACCCAGTTTGCCGCTTCTCTTCTAGTGCCAGTAGAGTGCACTGTGTTGAAATGAAGCATGTTGAGAACGCCATGCAAAACAAGCTAGTAGATTCTCACTCTGTGCTGAGACTCCACATCCAGAGTGAACCTAAGTGCCCATTTTCAACTCACCCTGAGAACAATTTATCTGGCACCACATACTGCTGAATGTGCATGTGGCACCTTCGGAGCTGAGCGTGTTGGTGAAGCCATAGTGCCAAAGGAGCAGCACAGGGGTGCCTGTGGCAGGACTTCCCCGTTTTGTCACTACACACACCACCAGCATTATGAGCAGATCTCCTGGAAACCCTGTTCTGTCATTTGTCCTCTAATCCCCACAGAGCGTATTGTATTGAAATGCGGCATGTAGAGCACTCTGCATAAAACACGGTTATAGATTTTTATTTAAGGTACTGAAAACTCCACATCCAGAGCTAACTTCAGGACCCAACCAATTTACAGCCACCATTGAAAACAATTGCTCTAGAACCACATTTTCCTGAAATTATATGTGACACCTAAGTGAACTCAGTGTGTTGGTAATGGCATAGTCCTGAACAACCAGAACAGGTGATCCAGTGACAATAGTGCTGCATTTTGGTCACTAACTTCATATACCATCAGGTTTACAAGTAACTATCTCAGAAACCTAGTTTTGTCACTTTTCATCTAATGCCCATAGAATGCACTGTATAGACATGAATCATGTTGAGCGCTGAACAAAAGTCATGGCTGTAGATTCTCACTCAATGCACTAAGAAGTCTACATCCAGAGAGAACTTCACCACCCAAGCTATTGTAAGCACTTTTGAAAACTCCTGTTCTGGCACCACATCCTGCTGAATGTGCATGAGCACACTACTAAGTGTGTTATTGAATGGCCTGATAGTCTCGATAACTTAACACAGTTGTTGCAGTGGCAGAACTACTCCATTGGGCTCATGAACTTCACATATAGTCAGCAATACAAGCAGTTCTCCAAGAAATTCAATTTTGTCACTTTTCATTTAATGCATATAGAGCACACTGTATTGAAATGAAATACGTAAGCACCACACACCAAACTAGGGTATATGTTCTTATTCAATGTGAACAAATCCACATCGAGAGAACTTCAGCACCCAAGTGATATTCAGCTGCCATTGAAAACAGCTGACATCAGGTAATGCTTAATGTGCATGGACCCCTAAGCAGCTCTTGTTTTATCAAATTGCATAGTCCATAATGAGCAGCACAGGTTTTCCTGAGGGCAGAACTACTGCATTTGTGTTACTAACTTCACGTATAATCAGCGTTACAAGTAGCTTTTATGGAAACCAGCTTTGCCACTCTGTGTCTAATGGTTGTAGAGCTCACTGCATTGAAATAAAGCATGTTAAACACCCCACAAAAATACTATTTTGTAGTTTCTAGCTTAAAGCCTAAGAACTCCATGTCTAAAGAGAAATTCAGGGCCCAAGAGATTTTCAGTTACCGCATAATGTTTTCTGTGCTTGTGACCCCTAGGAAACTTAGCATGTTGGTGAATGGTATAGTCCCCAAGGAGCAGCACAGGTGTTCCAGTGGCAGAACTACTCCATTGTGTCACTAATATCACATACCAGCAGGATTATGAGCAGGGATCGTGGAAACCCAGTTTTGTAACTTTTCGTCTAATGCCCATAAGGCAAACTGCATTGAATTAAAGCATTTTGAAAAGCCCACATAAAACAAGTGTGTACACTCTCACTCAATGCTCTAACAACTCCACATTCAGGGAGAACTTTCGTGCTGAAATGATTTTCACCCACCATTGAAAATAAGTGCTCTGGGGCCCGGCGGCGTGGCCTAGCGGCTAAAGTCCTCGCCTTGAAAGCCCCGGGATCCCATATGGGCGCCGGTTCTAATCCCGGCAGCTCCACTTCCCATCCAGCTCCCTGCTTGTGGCCTGGGAAAGCAGTTGAGGACGGCCCAATGCATTGGGACACTGCACCCATGTGGGAGACCTGGAAGAGGTTCCAGGTTCCCGGCTTCGGATTGGCGCGCATCGGCCCGTTGCGGCTCACTTGGGGAGTGAATCATCGGACGGAAGATCTTCCTCTCTGTCTCTCCTCCTCTGTGTATATCTGGCTGTAATAAAATGAATAAATCTAAAAAAAAAAAAAAAGAAAGAAAATAAGTGCTCTGGAACCCCATACTGCTGAATGTGCATATGACAACTGGGGAACTCAGTGTATAGTGAATGGCATACTCCTGGAGGAGCAGCATAGGTGTTTTAGTGGCCAAACTACTCCATTTGGGTCACTAACTTCACATATCATCACAATTACAAGGGGATCTTTGGAAAACCAATATGACATTTCCTTCTGATCTCCATACAGAACATTTTATTGAAATGAAACATGTTGGGCACTGCACTGCCAGAGTCCTGCTCCAGGCTGGGTTCAGAGCTCACAAAGGGTGCGTGGAAGAGGCACAGAAAGAATAAAGAAAGAGACGGACCACTAGGATTCCTTGATCATAATGGACAATGCGAGAAAGCTGTCAGCTTTATTTATACAGAAACAGTCAAACTCTGGCTCAGACTCTTTATGTCATAGTCAAGTGGGTGTTTCTAAGGATAATTCTGCCATTTGCTTTACCTAAAAACAATAGAAGTTCCTACTACAATTCTTACTCTACAACTTAATCTTGTAGCACAAAGAAAAGGAGAACCTAAAGATCAAGGAAAGAATGAGACCCTAAATATAGGTCCCTTGATTAGCATAAGGTCAATGGAGACAGCCAAGACAGTAGGAATAATAGAAGGCCCTTTTGTAAGACATTATTATTGACATTAACCTCCAAGCTCACATTGCGTAAAAAGCCAGCCTCACAGTAGCAAACAATGCCTGGATGGATTAGAATTCTTCCGCAGGGTGCTCGGGTACCCATGCAAAGGAAGGTGGAGCTGCATTCAGGTGGTTGTAGAGGCATCCACCCCAGCCCTGCCGTACAGTGGGAAGTTCCTTGCAGCCCTGCCTACAATGGAACAATACTCTTCACACCATCCTGTCCCTCACATCCACTGCATGGAACCCAACACTGCACACAAAACAAGGATGTAGATTCTCACTCTACGTGCTAAGAACTCCACGTCCTGAGAGAAGCTCAGCGACCAATCACTTTTCAGCTACCATTGAAAATAACATTTCTGCATCCACATACTGCTGTGTATGTATGTGACAGCTAGGGATCTCAGTATGTTGGTGAATTTCATAGTCCCAAAGGAGCAGAACAGGTGTTCCAGTGGCAAAAATACTCCCTTTTGGTCACTGACTTCACATACCACCAGGCTTACAAGCAGATCTCTCATAAACTGAGTTTTGTCATTTTTCTTCTAATGAGAGTCAACAAGCTAGGTTGTAGATTCACACTCAGCATGGTGAAAACTCCACATCTAGAGAAAACTTGCCAGCCCAAGTGATTTTCAGCTCCCATTGAAAACAACTGCTCTGGCACCACATTCGGCTGAATTGGTATGTAGCATCTGGGGAAGTCATTGTGTTGGAGAATGTCATATTCCCAAGAAAGCAGATGTTCCAGGGGTTCAACTATGTTATTTAGGTCACTAATTTCACATACTATCAGGCCTACAAGCAGCTCTCCCAGAACACCAGTTTTCTCAGTTTGCCTCTAATGGCCTTGAGTACTTTTTTGAGTATTTATTGAGTAGCATTTTGAGAACCGCACACCAAAAAGAAACAAACAAAAAGAAAGGTTGTAGATGTTCAATTAACCTGCTAAGAACTCTGCACCTAGAAAGGAATTCATTGACCAATCATTTTTTTTCACCTACCATTGAAAATAATTTCTCTGGAAAGCACAATGTTGAATGTATGTGTTATACCTAGGTACACAGTGTCACTGTCCCGCAGTGATGGACTTGGTACACGGAGCCAATAGTAACATGTGTGTACCCTGACTGATGGTCAAAAGCTGAAGTTTACTAGTGGCATCAGACTTTATACACTGAAGGCCACATGGGATATGGGAGGAAGTATCGAGCTTATCAACAGACTCACACAATATGTTGGAGAATGGCATAATCTTGAAGTAGCAGGACAGTTGTTTCCTTGGGTTCATGCAGAAGGTGTGGAGGACATGGAGGTGTGAGGAGAGCCTCTCCCCTATAGGCAAGACTGTGAGGAACTCCCTCCTGCAAGGCAAGGCTATGTGGACCTCTCTGCAGCCACCTCAAGGCAGTTCCACCTCCCTTTGCATGGACATTGGGCCACCCCGCTGAGAATTTTACAATCTATTGAGGCATTGTTTTTTGCTGCTTTGATTTGGTTTTTACAATCAAGAAGAGCTTGGAAGTTGTTGTTGCTGATACATCTTTAAAAGGGCCTTTGGCAGTTCATGCTGTCTAGGCTGCCCTGTTGAAAATCCTTGCTCTTTAGGTCCCTCCTTCTGTGATGTATTTACTCCTTTAACTGATTCAAGATTAAGCTGTAGAATGAGGAATGTGTTGCTGATTGAAATGTGCCATTGATTGAGTACTTCCTGACCACAGGTTGAGCGTGGATAATGTCCTGCTTTAAGGTGAAATAAATGGCAGAATCATCCTTGAAACACCTACTTGGCCATGAAGTAAAAAGCCTGTGAAAGTGTTTGTGACTTCCTCTGTATAAATAAAGGGGGCAGCATTCTTGCATTGTTCATTATGATGATGAAATTGTGGTCTTTTGTCTCTTCTTTTCTCTTCATGCCTACTCCACAAACCCTTCTGGAGCTGGCCTCAGGCAAGTGATGTCCAATGTGAATTCTCGATGAAGGTATGTCTTTTCTCTCTTACTCTTTGAGGTGCATATAGGACTTCAAACAGGGTGCTGATGGCATCCTGACAGAACATCAGTTTAGGAGGGGTGAATATTCAGAACTTATATTGAGAAGTTTTGTATCCTCTGCTCTGTAAAAATGGACCAGAACAATTCTAGTGAAAGAAGTTTATATACATATATTATTAAGCATACCTTACTGAGAAAAGGCATTAAAGTTAACAAGGAATAATTATTAGCAAGGAACAATTATTAGAATTTTTACTATTTGTACAAAAAGCCTATTGTGTCTTGAGGAGGGCACTTTAGACTTATACACCTTGGATCAGGTTGGAAATAATATGAAAACTGGTATCAGAATAATGGATGAGTGAGCATGCCATCTTCTACATATGACATATGGAATGTTTTGCTGCAGGCACTATATGTGGGTTTTAAGCCTTATCCTTCACCTTCAGCCCTGCCAAGAGAACATACTCCCATTCTTGACCCTGAGAAAGGAGGCTTAGGCCTCAGTTATGGCTCTAGGGAAAATTTTCCTTCCTGAAAGTAATGTACCCTAAGCTACTCAGAAATGGGGTGGGAGAGCAGAGAAATCTGCCATCTCCTTAGAATGTGTGAGGAAAACATGAAATATAACCTGTCAGGAACATAACAGGTAACTCATAGACAACATACTAGAATCAGCATTAGACAATATTAAAACTACGACATATAAGGGGGAATCAAGCATGATCCTGACAACCTCTTAACAGGAGGTCATATGCACAGAGCAGCGGGGGGGGGGGGGGGGAAGGACACCAGAGTGGAGCAGGTGAACAGGAGGAGGCTTGTATCCCAACCCTGAAGACTCCCGGATCCTCACCAAGGACTATCAGTACAGGCACCAAGGACTACATCACAACTGCCAAGGAGATCATGGGGAATTGGAGTGCCTTTGGGGACCGAGAACTCTGAGATCACCCACCCCTGTTTGGATCTGACACATGCCATGGAAGAAGCCCAAATCCTTCCTCGCAGGATTCAAGGGTATCAGAACAACAGCCAGGAGCCCTGAGAGGTCTGCAAAAACAGAAGAACAGTAAACTTCCTTTGGGACTAGGGAGAGGAACTTTCTCTTCTCCTGACTTAGTTCCAACTTTGGATCCCCACCCTCTCTTGCAGTGACCATCAGGGTTGCCCCAGAGCTGCCCCCTAAACACACACACACACACACACACACACACACACACACACACACACACAATTAGAATAGATAGACAGAGAACAGCAAGGAAAGCTTAGAACCAGACAGGAAACGGTCATTGTGGATTCACATATATCATACCAGGTAGGACACAAAGATTAGTTACTCCTCACTAGGGTACTGAAGATTGCTCTGCACACCCCTCCTAAAACTGTTCTGCACCTCAGTTGTTGACATATGCCTTGTTAGAGTTATAAGCCTGTTTAGACTATCCTAAAATCTGCCAAGTCCAGCAAAATTATGGTTCAACACTATAAACTGCTAAATGCTGAAATGTAAATTAGACACAAGACAGCTGAATAGTACCCTACAGCCATTATAAAGTGTATAGAAGTCAGTTCTGTATATAAACTAAAATTGAAATGTGAATGAATTAGTCACAGGATGTGGTTAAGAACGTGCATTTTTTTAGCATATTGGTTACTCAATACCATGTCAACTAATTCCATAATGTTGTAAATTATTGTTGATGTTATGTTGGGGCTTTTAATTGATCAGGATGATATTCTGCCAGCTCTGCCTCAGACCAGAAATGGTCTCCCCAAGCAACTGTTGAATTTATCTGGACAATAAGATGCTGGAATCTATGCTTGGTGTATGTTTGCAAAGAAAGAATCTTGACTGAATTTGAACTGTAATACTGCAACAAGGTGGAGGAATCCACCATGGGGGAGGGTATGGGGAGGGGTTGCGGGAATCCCATAGCCTATGAAACTGTGTCACATAATGCAATGTAATTAAAAAAATTCATAAAAATGATCAGGAGGGTTTGAGAGATGAGGAAGATCTTTTAATACTAGAAATATTTGAACAAGGAGTTACAGATTGTGTAAAGGTGCAAGTGGTTGAATTACATGATAAATGGTCTCCTGCTGTTGACAAGCATTTTGTTAAGGCATATGAACCCTTTCCAGCCTAATCCAGGGAAGAATGACTTTAGAAGAGCAAAAAAACAGGCACATAAGAAAGGTGATTTTTTTTCTGTTTTCCTGTTGTTTATGAATGGGATAAATCTGAATGGGAACTGTTACACTATAAGCTTATTAAAGAACTAAAGCATGCTGCCTCTGACTATGGGTCAAGCTCCCCATGCACCATGACAATGGTGGAAGGACTAGCAGTAAAGTGGATTACTCCATATGATTGGTTTCAGGTTGCCAAGGTTTGCTTCACAGGAGGAAATTTCCTTCTACAGATAAAACAGGGCACTCATCTTGCCATTTCAGAACAACTTATTCTGCCTAAGGAGACATTACTTATCTCCTCCCTGGCATTAGGAGCATGGAAACACCTGCCATCTACAGATCAAAAGTCTCCAGGTTCTGTAAATGTTAAATAGAAGCCCAAGGAGGCTATTGAAGATTTTGTAGCTTGACTCACCAAAGCAGTGAGCTGGACAGTAATTAACAATACAGCTACAGATCTCATAGTTGATCAGTAAGTTTTTGAAAATGCTACCCCAACTTGGCAAACCTTACTTCAACCAGTGAGAAGGACAGGTTACTTGTCAGACTATGTTACAACTTGTGCTGAGGTAACTACATTTAGCATGCAAGGTAAACTATTGCTGCAGTTCTTCAAGGTCAAACTGCCACTCAGATTTTTAAAAACATAGGAGGTAATCAAGGAAATCAAAAAAGAAACAATTGCTACTCATGTGGTGGAGTAGGGCATTTAAGGCACAGTTGTCCTACCAGAAATTCCTCCCAAAATCCAAACAGGAAAAACCTATATGGACGCTTCAAAACCCAGTTTCCATCCTCCTCATACCATCTGTCCACAGAGTGAGTGTTAGATGATGACCACCGACCGCCTGCCCACTGATGGAATCATACTAGCAAATTGTTCAGAGTTATAATGGAAGCTTTATTGGAAAATCCACTCCTGGGCCCCCTTCGTGCAGAGGGGAAGGAAGAGGGATGCGAAAAGGGCAGCTGAGATATGTGTTGAGCGTTTTATACTCCTATAGACATGTGGGCAGGCAAAGGGGCTGTCTGTGCCCCAACTATGTAAGAAATGTCCATTCAGGTGTGCCATTGGTGAAGTGGAATCTCGCCAGGTCGGTGACGTAACTGGCTCCTGTGGTCCCTCCTGTTCTGGGCTAAAGCCTGGGAAACATGCCGGGTCCGGAGCAGACCAGCCCCTTGTCTCCAGTGCTCTGGGCAGCCATCAGTGAGAAGGGATTTCATTGGTAAAAGGATTGTTGATCTAAATTCCACAAGAATGGAATAATTCTATCACCTTAAAGTCAATCTAATTTGAGTAGTCGGCCTATACAGGGTTAGACACAGGGAAATGAGAGGTGGGCCCATTCCTGGGCCCCCCAAGTATGAGGACAGGTATGAATAGTCTCTTAAGTGTACAAAACTAAAATGTTGACTGTTGCATTAAGCACAGGGTTAAAGCAACATAGACCTAAATGCTATAATTGTGGCAATTTGGGACGTATGTGGAAAGCTTGTAGGAAACACAACACCCCAAAATTTGGTGAACAAGTTATGGGTTATCTAAACACCTGTCATAACATGGGATCTTTCAAATATCCTGCTCATCTTGCAGGATTTAAAACAACTGCTATTCAGAAGCAAATGAATGCTAACTGTTTAATTCTGGGAAGCCCAGACACCTTCAAGAACAATGTGGAACAGCATCTCTTTTGGCTGAAAAATATGGCACTAGTACTGCTAAGGATCACTGCCTTAAAATATGTCCTAAATGCCATAGAGACATAATTGGACAAAAGTATGCAAATTTAAAATTGATCATAATGGCTGGGACCCGTGGTCAGGAAACTCCTGGCAGGGCCAGTCCAGAGTCCTGAACAATCAGAGGTTTACAAAACATCAATATCCTATTCAATTTGTGCCTATACAAGAGTAACAGACTTAAAACCTGATACTGATGGTGGAAATGCTAATTGAAATTTGCTATCATTCTTGGCAATTAATTATACTACCTACTGCTCATACCCCAACTGGATGCTTATGGCAACAAGGGCCTTTAGAGTGACTACACCTTCCTTCCATCTATAAAAGGGTTATTACTCCTTATTGTGATTTGGTCTCCACGTTAATTAAGAGATGTCATAGGAATATGGGGCTTTTTGGTAAAGATGTAAATAAAATAATTATTCAATATAGCTTTAAACAGTTTACTTATTTAATATCCAAGGATGAGACATGGCAAATAGTACTCTTAATCCCTGTGGTCCAATTTCATACCACTTACCCCAAAAATCCCCTTTTACATTTTGTTAAAAGTCATCCAGTTATATTTCAAAAGAATTGTTCCTTAAACCCTGTGTCCCAACCTGCTTCTTTAGCCTTTACAGATAGGTCATCTAACAGAGTAGCTTCTCTAATCATAGATTTTGAAAAAAACATTTCCTTTAAGGCAAAGAAAAATTATGCCCAGCAAGTAGAGGTCTGTGTTGTTATTGAGTCATTTAAACATTTCATGCCCTACTGTGATTCCTTACAACCCCCAGGGGCAAGTCATAGTTAAGCTTTCTAACAACATGAACAGCAACAACAGAACACCGCTTATCTAAATTGCAACAGGTTGAATTCAAACATTCCTCACTTCATCATATTTTAAATCATGCTTTTTTTGTGTGCTTAACCCTCTTATTTGGATCAACAATTATTCTCATTCTGGAGCCTCCCCTAAACCTCTAGTAAAATGGAAAGATATCCTTATGGGCTACTGGAAAGGACCCAATTTCCTCTTGAATTTTGCAGGAGGGTATGCTTGTGTTTTTCCATAGTGCTTGGGCTTGTTGACTTATATTTCAGACAGACTAATTAGACATTCTTGTCCAGTTTACATTTACACCCCATCCCTCACCACTTTGCAAAGGCAAGCAGTCTCTACAGAAGTCCCTTCTCCTGCCCAGCAACCTCAGGGTTAAACTCACTCTCTTCTTTCCAGCAGGTACTATCACTCCCCCGTCCTCCTCCCCATTTCTCTGTTAGGGTACTCATCCCACAGCAGCAGTTTCTCCAGGAAATTTTACCTTTTTTCATTTGTCAAGCCCCCTCCCACAAACCCTTTTTAGCTGAGGGACAGGATAAGAGATAAACTAAACAGGGCTCTCAGAAGAATACATAGCTTCTTGCACTCTGTGAACAATGTTTGCACATAGTTAACATAACTCTTAATGTATGTTGAAGACATTCGTTCAAAAATGTAACATTTACATCAAAAATGTAACATTTGAACCAAAAACTAGTATAAAAGTAACATCTAATTCACTGTTAAAATTTTTCCAGGTATCGGATGCACCCATGTGCTTTCATCTGCTAGTCTTTATATTTAGATAAAGAATAAATGCAAGTATATACATATGTTGTTGATGAAAATGATTATAAAGGAAAGATTTTGGATAAAAGAAAAAAGGGCATGGCTTGCAAAATATTCTATCCTACAGGAGAATGGCTATGTTAGACTGTAGCGCTGAGGAGGACAAAAATATTTACAGGATAAAGTTTGTTGAAGAAGGGATGGGGAAGCCATGGAAGATGTGAAAGGAATACATCTTGAATGATTTATATGCAGTATAGTTAATCAGAGTCTTCAAAGTGCTGTTTGCAGCGTTTTCTAAAATATTCATCATTGATGCATGGAATTAAGAACTGATCCTTTGTTATAGCAACAAAGTTTTAAAGAACATGTTATTATAACATCTTCTCTCCAATGTTTTTATCTAAAATAATTAAAATTTCTAGGTAGCTCCAGTGAACTCCAGATCTGACTTTGCTAAAGTGTCTCAGAAGATTTTATATTGAGGTGATATTTGTTTTTTCTGCCTTTCCATATGTTCATATTGTTTAAGATTGATAAAATTCTGTACTTATTTTAATGCCAATAATTCCATCTATATTGTGTTTTATAAAGAGATTTTATTTCAACTAGATATTATAAGTCTTGGCATACTTGATAGGCATCTAAAAACAAGTTTCATTTAGTAGAAACAATGACTGAGTAGGCTTTTGCATTATATTAAAGATACTGTCAGATGTCAAATAGGGCAAATTTTGTCAAATCAAAATACTACAACATATATATATATATATATATATATATATATATATATATATATATATATATGGAAGTCTAATTCAAAGTTATGTATTTCCAAAATTTCTAGCACAGGTAATTTTTTTTAAGATTTATTTTATTTTATTACAAAGTCAGATATATAGAGAGGAGGAGAGACAGAGAGGAAGACCTTCCATCTGATGAGTCACTCCCCAAGTGAGCCACAACGGCCGGTGTGCTCCGATCCAAAGCCCGGAACCAGGAACCTCCTCCGGGTCTCCCAGGCGAGTGCAGGGTCCCAAAGCATTGGGCCATCCTTGACTGCTTTCCCAGGCCACAAGCGTGGAGCTGGATGGGAAGTGGAGCTGCCGGGATTAGAACCAGCACCCATATGAGATCCCAGGGCGCTGAAGGTGAGGACTTTAGCCACTAGGCCATGCTTCTGGGCCTGCACAGGTAATATTTAACAACAATGGAATGCAGGCCAAAAATCCAGAAAGCGATGTTTGCAGTTTTGTAAATATGTCCAGGCTGTTAACTTCCTTGCACTTAGGCTAATTTATATTGCTAAGATAACTGAAATCAGGGTCTTCAGTAATGACCAATTTTTTCTTTCGGGTTTCAATTCAATTCATCATTTTTGACTTTTCACGTACTAATTTTTAGTGGATACTATCACCATCCTTGGTTTACAAAGACTCCTTAGTAAATTCTAAACTTATCTGACATGATCTCTCCTGCACTTTGTAACATTTGGAGTCCTCAGTCAGTGGCCATGCTGCATTCTGAAGCCTGACTCGGTAGTCTGGGGAGGCCACCATGATGATTTACATGGCCCCAGCTGCCAGTCCTAGCTTCCTGGCTCTCAGGATTTGCACTGACCTCTGCCTATATACAAGTATCTCATCATCTAAATTTGCTTGTTTCAAGTATATATCTGGGACTCAAGAGGGCTGGACACAACACAACTTCTTGAGTCAGGGTCCATACCAGACATCCTTATAGCCTCATTAGCCTTTTCAAATTGAGTGAGCATGATGGCCACCTATATCTGTCCTGCTGTATATATTTTTGTTAAAATTGTTTTAAAGTTTATTCTTACAATCCTCTATTTTACAAAAAAAGTATGCGTTTTTGTTTTGTTTTGTTTTGTTTTGTTTTGTTTACTGTTTGGCCTCAATGTTCCTTGAAATTAGATGAGAAATGGACAGATAATAGATCTTAGTTTTATGCTGCTTTTGTCCAGCTAAAGTTTTTGTAAAAAATATTGTTATCATACATTACTGTCTTTGTTTACTTGTTAGAAAAAGCTATATTCTCAACTAAATTTTGAAGTTTTTGTAACAGAAAAAATATTTAAAAGAACAGATATACTTATTTGATGTATATTCCCTAAGTCATCTTGGCAAAATTTTTATTGTAATACAACTTGCATTCTCCTCCATTTGTATTTGTAAGCCATATGAAAAACCATGGCAAACTTATGTTACTAAAAACAAAAGGACAGAGTTTCCCCAGCCTCAGTGCTACCGTCGCTAAGGTCAAACAGACACTTCCACCAAGAAATGTTTCAAAGGCTGCAGAAGATTAACACCTGCCATGATGACACGTCTCAAATAAATCTGTTCATTACCCTGTGCCATGGAAAGACATTCCCACACAGGGCTCAAGTTACTTTCCAAAAGGACTCCTGATAAATAACTTATCCTTCCATTACTGAGGGGCCCTTAGGTTCCCTGTCTTTTTCCTGAGATGGCTCTGCATATATTGTAATTTGTACTAAGCATATTATTATTGATTGTCTTAATTCTTCGCTGATGTTCCCGGATGCCTGGTACATTGTTATCTTGAGAAAACTCTGAAATGTAACGCTACCAGTAAATCTGGCTGAACGATGGTAAGGTGATGCTGTTCTTTATGCTTTGGAATTGTTTTCAATGTCTTTGTTCCATCCTAGATGCTATGGGATTTTTTTAGTCTTTTTATCCTTTCATCTTTGGGCCTCATTGCATGTTTTATCATTATTGGATCTCGTACAGATGGTACAAGTTCCTAGAGGTGATCATGTTAGCTCTGTTTTTCATAATGTTAGTATTGCTTAATTTACCCCACTAGAGGCCAAGATTAATGCATCAAAAGAGGCAGTGATTTATATTGGCAATGAAATTCAACACTAAAAAATGAGATTTGGTAACACTTATCATAGTAATTGCAAATGAATCTGTGTCACTCCTTTCCATTATAATGACATATCTCTTGGAATGATGTTAAAACTCATCTCCTATCTGTATGAAATAGCGCAACTACAAGTTTCAGCATCCAGGAGCTATATGCCCAGACTTCTGCCATTTCTCACTCTCATCTTCAGGCTTTTATCAAGGCATTACTAATCAATAATTACAATCACTTACTTTTTTTATTCCAGGAAAAGACTTTTCCTTCATTTGTTATAAATTTAGGAGTCACACAAATTTTTCCAGCTTTGTATGGTTTTTTTTGGTTCAGTCATATTCCAACATTAAAGCACTGTGATTCAAGCCACACACAGAGATCTGCACATTAATCAACATAATATTACAAGAGGAGGAGATGCTGGGGTGCTTGCAGAAGATGTGGACTTGAAGTAGTGAGGAAAGTCCATACACTGCATGCTAGGCAACATCATTTATGTCACTAAAGTTATGTATAATTAAGCTTACAAGCAGACAGATCTGACTGAAACCAAGTTTTGTCACTCCTTGCATAATGCCAATACATCAGAGTAAACTGAAATTTAAGAACTCCAAATCCAGAGAGAAGTTTAGCACGCAAGACAATTTCAGCTACCATTGAAAACAACTGCTTAGACAATATATACTCCTGATTTTGCAAGTCATATATAGGAAATTAGGTTACTAGGGAAAAGCAGACGTTTGAAGAAGCAGCACAATAGTTCCAGGAAAAAAATAACTGATTGGTGTCATTAACATAAAATAACATATAACATACAAATAGTTCCTCAAAGCAATGTTTTGTCCATTCTTGTCCAATTCCCACGGAGCCCAGTATAAAGAAATTAAGAATATTGAGCACACCAAACAAAACAAAAAGGGTGCAGATTCAAAGGCATTGTGCTAACAACTCCAAGTCTAAGAGTAGTTCCACGCACAAAGCATTTTACCAAGCACTGGAAAAGCCTGCTTTCACAATAAATACTTTAAATACACATGTGACAATTAACGACTAAAAACATCAGCTAATTGGAGGCCACTGAAGGTCTTGAATCACATGTCTGCAATACAGGCTCTACACTGTCCTTGTACACGTGGGCTTTCATCTTGACACAGGGCATAATCTCTGCTACGTGAAAGATGGAAACGGCTAGCCAGCTCCCCGGGCTGGCAAGCAGAGGCAGAGCCAGAGCTCCCAAGAGGAAGAACAAACACGCAAAGAGGCCGCTCCTACAATTCTAGTCGCTTCCCTCCTGGCGGGAGCCTTTGCCGAGCCTTGCTTGGTGGTAGGGGAGTGCACATCCGCGGGGGTGGGCCAGCACCTGCAAGGAGATTGCGGGTGGCGATCTCATCCCTCAATAAAGGACATACTTTTCATGCGTGCATCAACAAGGAGAGACACTATCTTTCTTGGTTCATGCGTATGTTTACTGATGAATCAGTGGATAGAACACGCACACACACACACTCAGGCACACACACATGCACACACGCAACATTGGCTGGACCTACTTGGTCTGGAAAGGGCATCGCAAACACGTTGTGGGGCATACAGGCAGCGAGCCCCATGGCTCCATCACGGAAAGCCAGATGGAGCTGAGAGTCTATAGGGAATCCTCAGCCAGCTCTTGTCTTTGGAAACAAGGGCTCCCCGTGCACCTAGGCCTTGGGGAACCCAAGATGACAAGTTGCGAGTGGGATGAGGGGAACTCAGTGGGGCAGGGGATTTGGGCCTTCATCAATGCGTCAATGAATCAATAAATTCATATTGAAAAAGGAAACCAAGCCTTGTCTTCTAAGTCAGAGTGATAATTAGGAGTTCACTGTGATCACTGATCGAGCGATTGATCGATGCTTTGATAGGTGGAAGGAAGGATGGATGGATGGATGGATGGATGGATGGATGGATGTATTCACCATTTCTCCGAGAGACAGAAAGAGAGTCAGAAATGAGAGAAAGGGGAGAGAGAGAGACAGAGAGAAGAATGGAGACACTGAGTCTCTCAGGTACACTGGTTCTCTCGCCCATTCCCATCACAAGCTGAAGCGCAGAGGCAGGCCCCGACGGCCGAGCCCGTAGCTTCTTCTGGGTGTCTTCGTTGGCGGCGGGGAGCCGAGTCTTTGGGCCATGCTTTACTGCATTCCCTGGCCACAAGCAGGGAGCTGGCCGGAAAGAGGATCAGCCCGAGCATAGACAGGCACCTGTGTGGGTAGCCGGCCATGCAAGACAGAGGGTGTGGCCTCAAATCCTATGAAGAGTGTTTTCAGCGTGAGGGGATTTTAAGCTCTGCTGGTGGGATTGAAACGGAACCAGTCTCCCCTCCCCCCATATACATGTCTCCAAACCCTCACTTTCTCTTGCACACACGCACACACACAAGCAAACACACACACACTTTGACATGAAGTTGTACTTTCACCAAAGCTGCAGGACATCCAAGCGTTCCATCACACTTAGTTGTTGTTGTTTGTGAAATCTCTGGCATCAATCATGCCATCATCCCACGTGGGTTGCAATGTGGCCAGAGAGCGAGGTGATGATGCTAAGTCCATCGCCTCCCAGTGCTGTGGAGAAGAGCAGGTGATGTGAGAAGCCATGAGGGAGGCTGCCCCACCCTCAGCCCTCTGACCATTTCCGGACTTGAAGCTGATTGGTGGAGCTGGCCGGTGGGGGGCGGGTGCGCAGGTCGTGTAGGCTATATAAGGGTGGTGAGTGGAGGGAGACCTGAGCATCCGTCCCTGACCTGAGCAAGGTTGCAGAGAGCGGAACGCCAGCACACAAGTCTCGGGACCATGGCCCCTGGAGTAGTGCTGAAGGCTGCTTCAATGCCCTCGGGGGGTGAGTCTCATTTCAAGGTCCTTGGCAGATACAGAGGTTCTCAGCGGAATGCAGAAGGGGCTTTGTATGTGCCAGGGAAATCGTCAGCCCTGCCACAGAACGAGCCCCAGCTGGACGAGGATTTGGCTGCAGGGCAAACAGAGCTGGCTGCCAGAGGGCAAGCTTCTCTGAGCTGGATGGAACCTTACGGCATCGGGGCTGGTCTGCAGAACCTGGGGAACGCCTGCTACATGAATGCAGCCCTCCAGTGTCTGACATACACCCCGCCACTCGCCAACTATCTGCTGTCGCAGGAGCACTCCCGCACGTGCCAGCGTCGTTCAGAGCTCTGCACGCTCTGTGCTCTGGAAAGTCACTTTACTTGGGCCCTACACAGCCCCGGCCACGTGATCCAGCCCTGTCAGGCATTGGCTGCTGGCTTTCACAGAAACCGCCAAGAAGATGCCCACGAGTTTCTGATGTTCGCGCTCGATGCCCTCAGGGCAGCAGGTCTGCCTGGCCTCAACTGCGAGGTGGGGCCCACTGAGGACCAGCCTCTAAGCCATCAGCTAGCTGGAGGCCGCTGGAGGTCTCGAGTCACATGTCTCCAGTGCCGAGGCACTTCAGACACATGGGACCCATACCTGGACATTGTGCTGGATATCCAGGCCGCCAAGGATGTGCAGGAAGCCTTGCGGCATTTGGTGAGCCCGGAAGAGCTGGACGGGGACAACGCCTATGATTGTGCTGCCTGCCTCCCGCACACTCACCTTGCACACGTGTGGGGATGTGCTCATCTTGGTCTTGAAACGCTTTTCTGACTTCACGCATGACAAGATGGCGAAGCCCGTGCACTATCCTGACTGCTTGGACATGAGGCCTTACCTGTCTCGGCAGAATGGGGGGCCGCTGGAGTACAGGCTCTATGCTGTCCTTGTGCACGTGGGCTTGCGTCGTGACAGAGGGCATTACCTGTGCTACGTGAAAGCTGGCAACGGCCGCTGGTATCAGATGGATGACGCGAAGGTCACTGCCTGTGGCCTGACTTTGGCCTTGAAGCAAAGTGCCTACGTGCTTTTCTATGTGCGCAAGGGTGAATGGGATGGCGCCAATGGGCAAGTGCCACGGGGCCAGGGAGCGCCAGGCTCTGGGCCTCGAGAGAGACACGCAAGTACCCCAGGGGAGCCTGCAAAACATTCCAACCTGGAAGCGGAAGAAGACTGGCAGCACTTGGAGTGGAGAACGCAGGAACTCAGCTTAGATGAGTGGAAATCCCTGCAAGAGCAGCAGCGGCCCAAGGGCTCCTTCAACCTCAGGCGAGTGGAGCCCGGCCTGCCAAGCACTGCAGTCCTGATTCATCAGGCACGATCCAGCGTGCAGCCGACGAGCCATCCCGCACCACAGGAACGCTCCTGGCAGCGCAGCTCAGCTGGCACGCCAACGCATCAGCTGCCCGAGAATGCCAGCCAGCTCCCCGGGCTGGCAAGCAGAGGCAGAGCCAGAGCTCCCAAGAGGAAGAACAAACACGCAAAGAGGCCGCTCCTACAATTCTAGTCGCTTCCCTCCTGGCGGGAGCCTTTGCCGAGCCTTGCTTGGTGGTAGGGGAGTGCACATCCGCGGGGGTGGGCCAGCACCTGCAAGGAGATTGCGGGTGGCGATCTCATCCCTCAATAAAGGACATACTTTTCATGCGTGCATCAACAAGGAGAGACACTATCTTTCTTGGTTCATGCGTATGTTTACTGATGAATCAGTGGATAGAACACGCACACACACACACTCAGGCACACACACATGCACACACGCAACATTGGCTGGACCTACTTGGTCTGGAAAGGGCATCGCAAACACGTTGTGGGGCATACAGGCAGCGAGCCCCATGGCTCCATCACGGAAAGCCAGATGGAGCTGAGAGTCTATAGGGAATCCTCAGCCAGCTCTTGTCTTTGGAAACAAGGGCTCCCCGTGCACCTAGGCCTTGGGGAACCCAAGATGACAAGTTGTGAGTGGGATGAGGGGAACTCAGTGGGGCAGGGGATTTGGGCCTTCATCAATGCGTCAATGAATCAATAAATTCATATTGAAAAAGGAAACCAAGCCTTGTCTTCTAAGTCAGAGTGATAATTAGGAGTTCACTGTGATCACTGATCGAGCGATTGATCGATGCTTTGATAGGTGGAAGGAAGGATGGATGGATGGATGGATGGATGGATGGATGTATTCACCATTTCTCCGAGAGACAGAAAGAGAGTCAGAAATGAGAGAAAGGGGAGAGAGAGAGACAGAGAGAAGAATGGAGACACTGAGTCTCTCAGGTACACTGGTTCTCTCGCCCATTCCCATCACAAGCTGAAGCGCAGAGGCAGGCCCCGACGGCCGAGCCCGTAGCTTCTTCTGGGTGTCTTCGTTGGTGGCGGGGAGCCGAGTCTTTGGGCCATGCTTTACTGCATTCCCTGGCCAGAAGCAGGGAGCTGGCCGGAAAGAGGATCAGCCCGAGCATAGACAGGCACCTGTGTGGGTAGCCGGCCATGCAAGACAGAGGGTGTGGCCTCAAATCCTATGAAGAGTGTTTTCAGCGTGAGGGGATTTTAAGCTCTGCTGGTGGGATTGAAACGGAACCAGTCTCCCCTCCCCCCATATACATGTCTCCAAACCCTCACTTTCTCTTGCACACACGCACACACACAAGCAAACACACACACACTTTGACATGAAGTTGTACTTTCACCAAAGCTGCAGGACATCCAAGCGTTCCATCACACTTAGTTGTTGTTGTTTGTGAAATCTCTGGCATCAATCATGCCATCATCCCACGTGGGTTGCAATGTGGCCAGAGAGCGAGGTGATGATGCTAAGTCCATCGCCTCCCAGTGCTGTGGAGAAGAGCAGGTGATGTGAGAAGCCATGAGGGAGGCTGCCCCACCCTCAGCCCTCTGACCATTTCCGGACTTGAAGCTGATTGGTGGAGCTGGCCGGTGGGGGGCGGGTGCGCAGGTCGTGTAGGCTATATAAGGGTGGTGAGTGGAGGGAGACCTGAGCATCCGTCCCTGACCTGAGCAAGGTTGCAGAGAGCGGAACGCCAGCGCACAAGTCTCGGGACCATGGCCCCTGGAGTAGTGCTGAAGGCTGCTTCAATGCCCTCGGGGGGTGAGTCTCATTTCAAGGTCCTTGGCAGATACAGAGGTTCTCAGCGGAATGCAGAAGGGGCTTTGTATGTGCCAGGGAAATCGTCAGCCCGGCCACAGAACGAGCCCCAGCTGGACGAGGATTTGGCTGCAGGGCAAACAGAGCTGGCTGCCGGAGGGCAAGCTTCTCTGAGCTGGATGGAACCTTACGGCATCGGGGCTGGTCTGCAGAACCTGGGGAACGCCTGCTACATGAATGCAGCCCTCCAGTGTCTGACATACACCCCGCCACTCGCCAACTATCTGCTGTCGCAGGAGCACTCCCGCACGTGCCAGCGTCGTTCAGAGCTCTGCACGCTCTGTGCTCTGGAAAGTCACTTTACTTGGGCCCTACACAGCCCCGGCCACGTGATCCAGCCCTGTCAGGCATTGGCTGCTGGCTTTCACAGAAACCGCCAAGAAGATGCCCACGAGTTTCTGATGTTCGCGCTCGATGCCCTCAGGGCAGCAGGTCTGCCTGGCCTCAACTGCGAGGTGGGGCCCACTGAGGACCAGCCTCTAAGCCATCAGCTAGCTGGAGGCCGCTGGAGGTCTCGAGTCACATGTCTCCAGTGCCGAGGCACTTCAGACACATGGGACCCATACCTGGACATTGTGCTGGATATCCAGGCCGCCAAGGATGTGCAGGAAGCCTTGCGGCATTTGGTGAGCCCGGAAGAGCTGGACGGGGACAACGCCTATGATTGTGCTGCCTGCCTCCCGCACACTCACCTTGCACACGTGTGGGGATGTGCTCATCTTGGTCTTGAAACGCTTTTCTGACTTCACGCGTGACAAGATGGCGAAGCCCGTGCACTATCCTGACTGCTTGGACATGAGGCCTTACCTGTCTCGGCAGAATGGGGGGCCGCTGGAGTACAGGCTCTATGCTGTCCTTGTGCACGTGGGCTTGCGTCGTGACAGAGGGCATTACCTGTGCTACGTGAAAGCTGGCAACGGCCGCTGGTATCAGATGGATGACGCGAAGGTCACTGCCTGTGGCCTGACTTTGGCCTTGAAGCAAAGTGCCTACGTGCTTTTCTATGTGCGCAAGGGTGAATGGGATGGCGCCAATGGGCAAGTGCCACGGGGCCAGGGAGCGCCAGGCTCTGGGCCTCGAGAGAGACACGCAAGTACCCCAGGGGAGCCTGCAAAACATTCCAACCTGGAAGCGGAAGAAGACTGGCAGCACTTGGAGTGGAGAACGCAGGAACTCAGCTTAGATGAGTGGAAATCCCTGCAAGAGCAGCAGCGGCCCAAGGGCTCCTTCAACCTCAGGCGAGTGGAGCCCGGCCTGCCAAGCACTGCAGTCCTGATTCATCAGGCACGATCCAGCGTGCAGCCGACGAGCCATCCCGCACCACAGGAACGCTCCTGGCAGCGCAGCTCAGCTGGCACGCCAACGCATCAGCTGCCCGAGAATGCCAGCCAGCTCCCCGGGCTGGCAAGCAGAGGCAGAGCCAGAGCTCCCAAGAGGAAGAACAAACACGCAAAGAGGCCGCTCCTACAATTCTAGTCGCTTCCCTCCTGGCGGGAGCCTTTGCCGAGCCTTGCTTGGTGGTAGGGGAGTGCACATCCGCGGGGGTGGGCCAGCACCTGCAAGGAGATTGCGGGTGGCGATCTCATCCCTCAATAAAGGACATACTTTTCATGCGTGCATCAACAAGGAGAGACACTATCTTTCTTGGTTCATGCGTATGTTTACTGATGAATCAGTGGATAGAACACGCACACACACACACTCAGGCACACACACATGCACACACGCAACATTGGCTGGACCTACTTGGTCTGGAAAGGGCATCGCAAACACGTTGTGGGGCATACAGGCAGCGAGCCCCATGGCTCCATCACGGAAAGCCAGATGGAGCTGAGAGTCTATAGGGAATCCTCAGCCAGCTCTTGTCTTTGGAAACAAGGGCTCCCCGTGCACCTAGGCCTTGGGGAACCCAAGATGACAAGTTGTGAGTGGGATGAGGGGAACTCAGTGGGGCAGGGGATTTGGGCCTTCATCAATGCGTCAATGAATCAATAAATTCATATTGAAAAAGGAAACCAAGCCTTGTCTTCTAAGTCAGAGTGATAATTAGGAGTTCACTGTGATCACTGATCGAGCGGTTGATCGATGCTTTGATAGGTGGAAGGAAGGATGGATGGATGGATGGATGGATGGATGGATGGATGGATGTATTCACCATTTCTCCGAGAGACAGAAAGAGAGTCAGAAATGAGAGAAAGGGGAGAGAGAGAGACAGAGAGAAGAATGGAGACACTGAGTCTCTCAGGTACACTGGTTCTCTCGCCCATTCCCATCACAAGCTGAAGCGCAGAGGCAGGCCCCGACGGCCGAGCCCGTAGCTTCTTCTGGGTGTCTTCGTTGGTGGCGGGGAGCCGAGTCTTTGGGCCATGCTTTACTGCATTCCCTGGCCAGAAGCAGGGAGCTGGCCGGAAAGAGGATCAGCCCGAGCATAGACAGGCACCTGTGTGGGTAGCCGGCCATGCAAGACAGAGGGTGTGGCCTCAAATCCTATGAAGAGTGTTTTCAGCGTGAGGGGATTTTAAGCTCTGCTGGTGGGATTGAAACGGAACCAGTCTCCCCTCCCCCCATATACATGTCTCCAAACCCTCACTTTCTCTTGCACACACGCACA
Organism: Ochotona princeps; assembly: GCF_030435755.1. Taxonomy (NCBI): domain Eukaryota; kingdom Metazoa; phylum Chordata; class Mammalia; order Lagomorpha; family Ochotonidae; genus Ochotona; species Ochotona princeps. The sequence continues at coordinate 16,954 of NW_026701385.1, read as the reverse complement.
CACACAAGCAAACACACACACACTTTGACATGAAGTTGTACTTTCACCAAAGCTGCAGGACATCCAAGCGTTCCATCACACTTAGTTGTTGTTGTTTGTGAAATCTCTGGCATCAATCATGCCATCATCCCACGTGGGTTGCAATGTGGCCAGAGAGCGAGGTGATGATGCTAAGTCCATCGCCTCCCAGTGCTGTGGAGAAGAGCAGGTGATGTGAGAAGCCATGAGGGAGGCTGCCCCACCCTCAGCCCTCTGACCATTTCCGGACTTGAAGCTGATTGGTGGAGCTGGCCGGTGGGGGGCGGGTGCGCAGGTCGTGTAGGCTATATAAGGGTGGTGAGTGGAGGGAGACCTGAGCATCCGTCCCTGACCTGAGCAAGGTTGCAGAGAGCGGAACGCCAGCGCACAAGTCTCGGGACCATGGCCCCTGGAGTAGTGCTGAAGGCTGCTTCAATGCCCTCGGGGGGTGAGTCTCATTTCAAGGTCCTTGGCAGATACAGAGGTTCTCAGCGGAATGCAGAAGGGGCTTTGTATGTGCCAGGGAAATCGTCAGCCCGGCCACAGAACGAGCCCCAGCTGGACGAGGATTTGGCTGCAGGGCAAACAGAGCTGGCTGCCGGAGGGCAAGCTTCTCTGAGCTGGATGGAACCTTACGGCATCGGGGCTGGTCTGCAGAACCTGGGGAACGCCTGCTACATGAATGCAGCCCTCCAGTGTCTGACATACACCCCGCCACTCGCCAACTATCTGCTGTCGCAGGAGCACTCCCGCACGTGCCAGCGTCGTTCAGAGCTCTGCACGCTCTGTGCTCTGGAAAGTCACTTTACTTGGGCCCTACACAGTCCCGGCCACGTGATCCAGCCCTGTCAGGCATTGGCTGCTGGCTTTCACAGAAACCGCCAAGAAGATGCCCACGAGTTTCTGATGTTCGCGCTCGATGCCCTCAGGGCAGCAGGTCTGCCTGGCCTCAACTGCGAGGTGGGGCCCACTGAGGACCAGCCTCTAAGCCATCAGCTAGCTGGAGGCCGCTGGAGGTCTCGAGTCACATGTCTCCAGTGCCGAGGCACTTCAGACACATGGGACCCATACCTGGACATTGTGCTGGATATCCAGGCCGCCAAGGATGTGCAGGAAGCCTTGCGGCATTTGGTGAGCCCGGAAGAGCTGGACGGGGACAACGCCTATGATTGTGCTGCCTGCCTCAAGAAGACGCCTGCCTCCCGCACACTCACCTTGCACACGTGTGGGGATGTGCTCATCTTGGTCTTGAAACGCTTTTCTGACTTCACGCGTGACAAGATGGCGAAGCCCGTGCACTATCCTGACTGCTTGGACATGAGGCCTTACCTGTCTCGGCAGAATGGGGGGCCGCTGGAGTACAGGCTCTATGCTGTCCTTGTGCACGTGGGCTTGCGTCGTGACAGAGGGCATTACCTGTGCTACGTGAAAGCTGGCAACGGCCGCTGGTATCAGATGGATGACGCGAAGGTCACTGCCTGTGGCCTGACTTTGGCCTTGAAGCAAAGTGCCTACGTGCTTTTCTATGTGCGCAAGGGTGAATGGGATGGCGCCAATGGGCAAGTGCCACGGGGCCAGGGAGCGCCAGGCTCTGGGCCTCGAGAGAGACACGCAAGTACCCCAGGGGAGCCTGCAAAACATTCCAACCTGGAAGCGGAAGAAGACTGGCAGCACTTGGAGTGGAGAACGCAGGAACTCAGCTTAGATGAGTGGAAATCCCTGCAAGAGCAGCAGCGGCCCAAGGGCTCCTTCAACCTCAGACGAGTGGAGCCCGGCCTGCCAAGCACTGCAGTCCTGATTCATCAGGCACGATCCAGCGTGCAGCCGACGAGCCATCCCGCACCACAGGAACGCTCCTGGCAGCGCAGCTCAGCTGGCACGCCAACGCATCAGCTGCCCGAGAATGCCAGCCAGCTCCCCGGGCTGGCAAGCAGAGGCAGAGCCAGAGCTCCCAAGAGGAAGAACAAACACGCAAAGAGGCCGCTCCTACAATTCTAGTCGCTTCCCTCCTGGCGGGAGCCTTTGCCGAGCCTTGCTTGGTGGTAGGGGAGTGCACATCCGCGGGGGTGGGCCAGCACCTGCAAGGAGATTGCGGGTGGCGATCTCATCCCTCAATAAAGGACATACTTTTCATGCGTGCATCAACAAGGAGAGACACTATCTTTCTTGGTTCATGCGTATGTTTACTGATGAATCAGTGGATAGAACACGCACACACACACACTCAGGCACACACACATGCACACACGCAACATTGGCTGGACCTACTTGGTCTGGAAAGGGCATCGCAAACACGTTGTGGGGCATACAGGCAGCGAGCCCCATGGCTCCATCACGGAAAGCCAGATGGAGCTGAGAGTCTATAGGGAATCCTCAGCCAGCTCTTGTCTTTGGAAACAAGGGCTCCCCGTGCACCTAGGCCTTGGGGAACCCAAGATGACAAGTTGTGAGTGGGATGAGGGGAACTCAGTGGGGCAGGGGATTTGGGCCTTCATCAATGCGTCAATGAATCAATAAATTCATATTGAAAAAGGAAACCAAGCCTTGTCTTCTAAGTCAGAGTGATAATTAGGAGTTCACTGTGATCACTGATCGAGCGATTGATCGATGCTTTGATAGGTGGAAGGAAGGAAGGATGGATGGATGGATGGATGGATGGATGGATGTATTCACCATTTCTCCGAGAGACAGAAAGAGAGTCAGAAATGAGAGAAAGGGGAGAGAGAGAGACAGAGAGAAGAATGGAGACACTGAGTCTCTCAGGTACACTGGTTCTCTCGCCCATTCCCATCACAAGCTGAAGCGCAGAGGCAGGCCCCGACGGCCGAGCCCGTAGCTTCTTCTGGGTGTCTTCGTTGGTGGCGGGGAGCCGAGTCTTTGGGCCATGCTTTACTGCATTCCCTGGCCACAAGCAGGGAGCTGGCCGGAAAGAGGATCAGCCCGAGCATAGACAGGCACCTGTGTGGGTAGCCGGCCATGCAAGACAGAGGGTGTGGCCTCAAATCCTATGAAGAGTGTTTTCAGCGTGAGGGGATTTTAAGCTCTGCTGGTGGGATTGAAACGGAACCAGTCTCCCCTCCCCCCATATACATGTCTCCAAACCCTCACTTTCTCTTGCACACACGCACACACACAAGCAAACACACACACACTTTGACATGAAGTTGTACTTTCACCAAAGCTGCAGGACATCCAAGCGTTCCATCACACTTAGTTGTTGTTGTTTGTGAAATCTCTGGCATCAATCATGCCATCATCCCACGTGGGTTGCAATGTGGCCAGAGAGCGAGGTGATGATGCTAAGTCCATCGCCTCCCAGTGCTGTGGAGAAGAGCAGGTGATGTGAGAAGCCATGAGGGAGGCTGCCCCACCCTCAGCCCTCTGACCATTTCCGGACTTGAAGCTGATTGGTGGAGCTGGCCGGTGGGGGGCGGGTGCGCAGGTCGTGTAGGCTATATAAGGGTGGTGAGTGGAGGGAGACCTGAGCATCCGTCCCTGACCTGAGCAAGGTTGCAGAGAGCGGAACGCCAGCGCACAAGTCTCGGGACCATGGCCCCTGGAGTAGTGCTGAAGGCTGCTTCAATGCCCTCGGGGGGTGAGTCTCATTTCAAGGTCCTTGGCAGATACAGAGGTTCTCAGCGGAATGCAGAAGGGGCTTTGTATGTGCCAGGGAAATCGTCAGCCCGGCCACAGAACGAGCCCCAGCTGGACGAGGATTTGGCTGCAGGGCAAACAGAGCTGGCTGCCGGAGGGCAAGCTTCTCTGAGCTGGATGGAACCTTACGGCATCGGGGCTGGTCTGCAGAACCTGGGGAACGCCTGCTACATGAATGCAGCCCTCCAGTGTCTGACATACACCCCGCCACTCGCCAACTATCTGCTGTCGCAGGAGCACTCCCGCACGTGCCAGCGTCGTTCAGAGCTCTGCACGCTCTGTGCTCTGGAAAGTCACTTTACTTGGGCCCTACACAGTCCCGGCCACGTGATCCAGCCCTGTCAGGCATTGGCTGCTGGCTTTCACAGAAACCGCCAAGAAGATGCCCACGAGTTTCTGATGTTCGCGCTCGATGCCCTCAGGGCAGCAGGTCTGCCTGGCCTCAACTGCGAGGTGGGGCCCACTGAGGACCAGCCTCTAAGCCATCAGCTAGCTGGAGGCCGCTGGAGGTCTCGAGTCACATGTCTCCAGTGCCGAGGCACTTCAGACACATGGGACCCATACCTGGACATTGTGCTGGATATCCAGGCCGCCAAGGATGTGCAGGAAGCCTTGCGGCATTTGGTGAGCCCGGAAGAGCTGGACGGGGACAACGCCTATGATTGTGCTGCCTGCCTCAAGAAGACGCCTGCCTCCCGCACACTCACCTTGCACACGTGTGGGGATGTGCTCATCTTGGTCTTGAAACGCTTTTCTGACTTCACGCGTGACAAGATGGCGAAACCCGTGCACTATCCTGACTGCTTGGACATGAGGCCTTACCTGTCTCGGCAGAATGGGGGGCCGCTGGAGTACAGGCTCTATGCTGTCCTTGTGCACGTGGGCTTGCGTCGTGACAGAGGGCATTACCTGTGCTACGTGAAAGCTGGCAACGGCCGCTGGTATCAGATGGATGACGCGAAGGTCACTGCCTGTGGCCTGACTTTGGCCTTGAAGCAAAGTGCCTACGTGCTTTTCTATGTGCGCAAGGGTGAATGGGATGGCGCCAATGGGCAAGTGCCACGGGGCCAGGGAGCGCCAGGCTCTGGGCCTCGAGAGAGACACGCAAGTACCCCAGGGGAGCCTGCAAAACATTCCAACCTGGAAGCAGAAGAAGACTGGCAGCACTTGGAGTGGAGAACGCAGGAACTCAGCTTAGATGAGTGGAAATCCCTGCAAGAGCAGCAGCGGCCCAAGGGCTCCTTCAACCTCAGACGAGTGGAGCCCGGCCTGCCAAGCACTGCAGTCCTGATTCATCAGGCACGATCCAGCGTGCAGCCGACGAGCCATCCCGCACCACAGGAACGCTCCTGGCAGCGCAGCTCAGCTGGCACGCCAACGCATCAGCTGCCCGAGAATGCCAGCCAGCTCCCCGGGCTGGCAAGCAGAGGCAGAGCCAGAGCTCCCAAGAGGAAGAACAAACACGCAAAGAGGCCGCTCCTACAATTCTAGTCGCTTCCCTCCTGGCGGGAGCCTTTGCCGAGCCTTGCTTGGTGGTAGGGGAGTGCACATCCGCGGGGGTGGGCCAGCACCTGCAAGGAGATTGCGGGTGGCGATCTCATCCCTCAATAAAGGACATACTTTTCATGCGTGCATCAACAAGGAGAGACACTATCTTTCTTGGTTCATGCGTATGTTTACTGATGAATCAGTGGATAGAACACGCACACACACACACTCAGGCACACACACATGCACACACGCAACATTGGCTGGACCTACTTGGTCTGGAAAGGGCATCGCAAACACGTTGTGGGGCATACAGGCAGCGAGCCCCATGGCTCCATCACGGAAAGCCAGATGGAGCTGAGAGTCTATAGGGAATCCTCAGCCAGCTCTTGTCTTTGGAAACAAGGGCTCCCCGTGCACCTAGGCCTTGGGGAACCCAAGATGACAAGTTGTGAGTGGGATGAGGGGAACTCAGTGGGGCAGGGGATTTGGGCCTTCATCAATGCGTCAATGAATCAATAAATTCATATTGAAAAAGGAAACCAAGCCTTGTCTTCTAAGTCAGAGTGATAATTAGGAGTTCACTGTGATCACTGATCGAGCGATTGATCGATGCTTTGATAGGTGGAAGGAAGGAAGGAAGGATGGATGGATGGATGGATGGATGTATTCACCATTTCTCCGAGAGACAGAAAGAGAGTCAGAAATGAGAGAAAGGGGAGAGAGAGAGACAGAGAGAAGAATGGAGACACTGAGTCTCTCAGGTACACTGGTTCTCTCGCCCATTCCCATCACAAGCTGAAGCGCAGAGGCAGGCCCCGACGGCCGAGCCCGTAGCTTCTTCTGGGTGTCTTCGTTGGCGGCGGGGAGCCGAGTCTTTGGGCCATGCTTTACTGCATTCCCTGGCCACAAGCAGGGAGCTGGCCGGAAAGAGGATCAGCCCGAGCATAGACAGGCACCTGTGTGGGTAGCCGGCCATGCAAGACAGAGGGTGTGGCCTCAAATCCTATGAAGAGTGTTTTCAGCGTGAGGGGATTTTAAGCTCTGCTGGTGGGATTGAAACGGAACCAGTCTCCCCTCCCCCCATATACATGTCTCCAAACCCTCACTTTCTCTTGCACACACGCACACACACAAGCAAACACACACACACTTTGACATGAAGTTGTACTTTCACCAAAGCTGCAGGACATCCAAGCGTTCCATCACACTTAGTTGTTGTTGTTTGTGAAATCTCTGGCATCAATCATGCCATCATCCCACGTGGGTTGCAATGTGGCCAGAGAGCGAGGTGATGATGCTAAGTCCATCGCCTCCCAGTGCTGTGGAGAAGAGCAGGTGATGTGAGAAGCCATGAGGGAGGCTGCCCCACCCTCAGCCCTCTGACCATTTCCGGACTTGAAGCTGATTGGTGGAGCTGGCCGGTGGGGGGCGGGTGCGCAGGTCGTGTAGGCTATATAAGGGTGGTGAGTGGAGGGAGACCTGAGCATCCGTCCCTGACCTGAGCAAGGTTGCAGAGAGCGGAACGCCAGCGCACAAGTCTCGGGACCATGGCCCCTGGAGTAGTGCTGAAGGCTGCTTCAATGCCCTCGGGGGGTGAGTCTCATTTCAAGGTCCTTGGCAGATACAGAGGTTCTCAGCGGAATGCAGAAGGGGCTTTGTATGTGCCAGGGAAATCGTCAGCCCGGCCACAGAACGAGCCCCAGCTGGACGAGGATTTGGCTGCAGGGCAAACAGAGCTGGCTGCCGGAGGGCAAGCTTCTCTGAGCTGGATGGAACCTTACGGCATCGGGGCTGGTCTGCAGAACCTGGGGAACGCCTGCTACATGAATGCAGCCCTCCAGTGTCTGACATACACCCCGCCACTCGCCAACTATCTGCTGTCGCAGGAGCACTCCCGCACGTGCCAGCGTCGTTCAGAGCTCTGCACGCTCTGTGCTCTGGAAAGTCACTTTACTTGGGCCCTACACAGTCCCGGCCACGTGATCCAGCCCTGTCAGGCATTGGCTGCTGGCTTTCACAGAAACCGCCAAGAAGATGCCCACGAGTTTCTGATGTTCGCGCTCGATGCCCTCAGGGCAGCAGGTCTGCCTGGCCTCAACTGCGAGGTGGGGCCCACTGAGGACCAGCCTCTAAGCCATCAGCTAGCTGGAGGCCGCTGGAGGTCTCGAGTCACATGTCTCCAGTGCCGAGGCACTTCAGACACATGGGACCCATACCTGGACATTGTGCTGGATATCCAGGCCGCCAAGGATGTGCAGGAAGCCTTGCGGCATTTGGTGAGCCCGGAAGAGCTGGACGGGGACAACGCCTATGATTGTGCTGCCTGCCTCCCGCACACTCACCTTGCACACGTGTGGGGATGTGCTCATCTTGGTCTTGAAACGCTTTTCTGACTTCACGCGTGACAAGATGGCGAAGCCCGTGCACTATCCTGACTGCTTGGACATGAGGCCTTACCTGTCTCGGCAGAATGGGGGGCCGCTGGAGTACAGGCTCTATGCTGTCCTTGTGCACGTGGGCTTGCGTCGTGACAGAGGGCATTACCTGTGCTACGTGAAAGCTGGCAACGGCCGCTGGTATCAGATGGATGACGCGAAGGTCACTGCCTGTGGCCTGACTTTGGCCTTGAAGCAAAGTGCCTACGTGCTTTTCTATGTGCGCAAGGGTGAATGGGATGGCGCCAATGGGCAAGTGCCACGGGGCCAGGGAGCGCCAGGCTCTGGGCCTCGAGAGAGACACGCAAGTACCCCAGGGGAGCCTGCAAAACATTCCAACCTGGAAGCGGAAGAAGACTGGCAGCACTTGGAGTGGAGAACGCAGGAACTCAGCTTAGATGAGTGGAAATCCCTGCAAGAGCAGCAGCGGCCCAAGGGCTCCTTCAACCTCAGGCGAGTGGAGCCCGGCCTGCCAAGCACTGCAGTCCTGATTCATCAGGCATGATCCAGCGTGCAGCCGACGAGCCATCCCGCACCACAGGAACGCTCCTGGCAGCGCAGCTCAGCTGGCACGCCAACGCATCAGCTGCCCGAGAATGCCAGCCAGCTCCCCGGGCTGGCAAGCAGAGGCAGAGCCAGAGCTCCCAAGAGGAAGAACAAACACGCAAAGAGGACGCTCCTACAATTCTAGTCACTTCCCTCCTGGCGGGAGCCTTTGCCGAGCCTTGCTTGGTGGTAGGGGAGTGCACATCCGCGGGGGTGGGCCAGCACCTGCAAGGAGATTGCGGGTGGCGATCTCATCCCTCAATAAAGGACATACTTTTCATGCGTGCATCAACAAGGAGAGACACTATCTTTCTTGGTTCATGCGTATGTTTACTGATGAATCAGTGGATAGAACACGCACACACACACACTCAGGCACACACACATGCACACACGCAACATTGGCTGGACCTACTTGGTCTGGAAAGGGCATCGCAAACACGTTGTGGGGCATACAGGCAGCGAGCCCCATGGCTCCATCACGGAAAGCCAGATGGAGCTGAGAGTCTATAGGGAATCCTCAGCCAGCTCTTGTCTTTGGAAACAAGGGCTCCCCGTGCACCTAGGCCTTGGGGAACCCAAGATGACAAGTTGTGAGTGGGATGAGGGGAACTCAGTGGGGCAGGGGATTTGGGCCTTCATCAATGCGTCAATGAATCAATAAATTCATATTGAAAAAGGAAACCAAGCCTTGTCTTCTAAGTCAGAGTGATAATTAGGAGTTCACTGCGATCACTGATCGAGCGATTGATCGATGCTTTGATAGGTGGAAGGAAGGAAGGATGGATGGATGGATGGATGGATGGATGGATGGATGTATTCACCATTTCTCCGAGAGACAGAAAGAGAGTCAGAAATGAGAGAAAGGGGAGAGAGAGAGACAGAGAGAAGAATGGAGACACTGAGTCTCTCAGGTACACTGGTTCTCTCGCCCATTCCCATCACAAGCTGAAGCGCAGAGGCAGGCCCCGACGGCCGAGCCCGTAGCTTCTTCTGGGTGTCTTCGTTGGCGGCGGGGAGCCGAGTCTTTGGGCCATGCTTTACTGCATTCCCTGGCCACAAGCAGGGAGCTGGCCGGAAAGAGGATCAGCCCGAGCATAGACAGGCACCTGTGTGGGTAGCCGGCCATGCAAGACAGAGGGTGTGGCCTCAAATCCTATGAAGAGTGTTTTCAGCGTGAGGGGATTTTAAGCTCTGCTGGTGGGATTGAAACGGAACCAGTCTCCCCTCCCCCCATATACATGTCTCCAAACCCTCACTTTCTCTTGCACACACGCACACACACAAGCAAACACACACACACTTTGACATGAAGTTGTACTTTCACCAAAGCTGCAGGACATCCAAGCGTTCCATCACACTTAGTTGTTGTTGTTTGTGAAATCTCTGGCATCAATCATGCCATCATCCCACGTGGGTTGCAATGTGGCCAGAGAGCGAGGTGATGATGCTAAGTCCATCGCCTCCCAGTGCTGTGGAGAAGAGCAGGTGATGTGAGAAGCCATGAGGGAGGCTGCCCCACCCTCAGCCCTCTGACCATTTCCGGACTTGAAGCTGATTGGTGGAGCTGGCCGGTGGGGGGCGGGTGCGCAGGTCGTGTAGGCTATATAAGGGTGGTGAGTGGAGGGAGACCTGAGCATCCGTCCCTGACCTGAGCAAGGTTGCAGAGAGCGGAACGCCAGCGCACAAGTCTCGGGACCATGGCCCCTGGAGTAGTGCTGAAGGCTGCTTCAATGCCCTCGGGGGGTGAGTCTCATTTCAAGGTCCTTGGCAGATACAGAGGTTCTCAGCGGAATGCAGAAGGGGCTTTGTATGTGCCAGGGAAATCGTCAGCCCGGCCACAGAACGAGCCCCAGCTGGACGAGGATTTGGCTGCAGGGCAAACAGAGCTGGCTGCCGGAGGGCAAGCTTCTCTGAGCTGGATGGAACCTTACGGCATCGGGGCTGGTCTGCAGAACCTGGGGAACGCCTGCTACATGAATGCAGCCCTCCAGTGTCTGACATACACCCCGCCACTCGCCAACTATCTGCTGTCGCAGGAGCACTCCCGCACGTGCCAGCGTCGTTCAGAGCTCTGCACGCTCTGTGCTCTGGAAAGTCACTTTACTTGGGCCCTACACAGTCCCGGCCACGTGATCCAGCCCTGTCAGGCATTGGCTGCTGGCTTTCACAGAAACCGCCAAGAAGATGCCCACGAGTTTCTGATGTTCGCGCTCGATGCCCTCAGGGCAGCAGGTCTGCCTGGCCTCAACTGCGAGGTGGGGCCCACTGAGGACCAGCCTCTAAGCCATCAGCTAGCTGGAGGCCGCTGGAGGTCTCGAGTCACATGTCTCCAGTGCCGAGGCACTTCAGACACATGGGACCCATACCTGGACATTGTGCTGGATATCCAGGCCGCCAAGGATGTGCAGGAAGCCTTGCGGCATTTGGTGAGCCCGGAAGAGCTGGACGGGGACAACGCCTATGATTGTGCTGCCTGCCTCAAGAAGACGCCTGCCTCCCGCACACTCACCTTGCACACGTGTGGGGATGTGCTCATCTTGGTCTTGAAACGCTTTTCTGACTTCACGCGTGACAAGATGGCGAAGCCCGTGCACTATCCTGACTGCTTGGACATGAGGCCTTACCTGTCTCGGCAGAATGGGGGGCCGCTGGAGTACAGGCTCTATGCTGTCCTTGTGCACGTGGGCTTGCGTCGTGACAGAGGGCATTACCTGTGCTACGTGAAAGCTGGCAACGGCCGCTGGTATCAGATGGATGACGCGAAGGTCACTGCCTGTGGCCTGACTTTGGCCTTGAAGCAAAGTGCCTACGTGCTTTTCTATGTGCGCAAGGGTGAATGGGATGGCGCCAATGGGCAAGTGCCACGGGGCCAGGGAGCGCCAGGCTCTGGGCCTCGAGAGAGACACGCAAGTACCCCAGGGGAGCCTGCAAAACATTCCAACCTGGAAGCGGAAGAAGACTGGCAGCACTTGGAGTGGAGAACGCAGGAACTCAGCTTAGATGAGTGGAAATCCCTGCAAGAGCAGCAGCGGCCCAAGGGCTCCTTCAACCTCAGGCGAGTGGAGCCCGGCCTGCCAAGCACTGCAGTCCTGATTCATCAGGCACGATCCAGCGTGCAGCCGACGAGCCATCCCGCACCACAGGAACGCTCCTGGCAGCGCAGCTCAGCTGGCACGCCAACGCATCAGCTGCCCGAGAATGCCAGCCAGCTCCCCGGGCTGGCAAGCAGAGGCAGAGCCAGAGCTCCCAAGAGGAAGAACAAACACGCAAAGAGGACGCTCCTACAATTCTAGTCGCTTCCCTCCTGGCGGGAGCCTTTGCCGAGCCTTGCTTGGTGGTAGGGGAGTGCACATCCGCGGGGGTGGGCCAGCACCTGCAAGGAGATTGCGGGTGGCGATCTCATCCCTCAATAAAGGACATACTTTTCATGCGTGCATCAACAAGGAGAGACACCATCTTTCTTGGTTCATGCGTATGTTTACTGATGAATCAGTGGATAGAACACGCACACACACACTCAGGCACACACACATGCACACACGCAACATTGGCTGGACCTACTTGGTCTGGAAAGGGCATCGCAAACACGTTGTGGGGCATACAGGCAGCGAGCCCCATGGCTCCATCACGGAAAGCCAGATGGAGCTGAGAATCTATAGGGAATCCTCAGCCAGCTCTTGTCTTTGGAAACAAGGGCTCCCCGTGCACCTAGGCCTTGGGGAACCCAAGATGACAAGTTGTGAGTGGGATGAGGGGAACTCAGTGGGGCAGGGGATTTGGGCCTTCATCAATGCGTCAATGAATCAATAAATTCATATTGAAAAAGGAAACCAAGCCTTGTCTTCTAAGTCAGAGTGATAATTAGGAGTTCACTGTGATCACTGATCGAGCGATTGATCGATGCTTTGATAGGTGGAAGGAAGGAAGGAAGGATGGATGGATGGATGGATGGATGGATGGATGGATGTATTCACCATTTCTCCGAGAGACAGAAAGAGAGTCAGAAATGAGAGAAAGGGGAGAGAGAGAGACAGAGAGAAGAATGGAGACACTGAGTCTCTCAGGTACACTGGTTCTCTCGCCCATTCCCATCACAAGCTGAAGCGCAGAGGCAGGCCCCGACGGCCGAGCCAGTAGCTTCTTCTGGGTGTCTTCGTTGGCGGCGGGGAGCCGAGTCTTTGGGCCATGCTTTACTGCATTCCCTGGCCACAAGCAGGGAGCTGGCCGGAAAGAGGATCAGCCCGAGCATAGACAGGCACCTGTGTGGGTAGCCGGCCATGCAAGACAGAGGGTGTGGCCTCAAATCCTATGAAGAGTGTTTTCAGCGTGAGGGGATTTTAAGCTCTGCTGGTGGGATTGAAACGGAACCAGTCTCCCCTCCCCCCATATACATGTCTCCAAACCCTCACTTTCTCTTGCACACACGCACACACACAAGCAAACACACACACACTTTGACATGAAGTTGTACTTTCACCAAAGCTGCAGGACATCCAAGCGTTCCATCACACTTAGTTGTTGTTGTTTGTGAAATCTCTGGCATCAATCATGCCATCATCCCACGTGGGTTGCAATGTGGCCAGAGAGCGAGGTGATGATGCTAAGTCCATCGCCTCCCAGTGCTGTGGAGAAGAGCAGGTGATGTGAGAAGCCATGAGGGAGGCTGCCCCACCCTCAGCCCTCTGACCATTTCCGGACTTGAAGCTGATTGGTGGAGCTGGCCGGTGGGGGGCGGGTGCGCAGGTCGTGTAGGCTATATAAGGGTGGTGAGTGGAGGGAGACCTGAGCATCCGTCCCTGACCTGAGCAAGGTTGCAGAGAGCGGAACGCCAGCGCACAAGTCTCGGGACCATGGCCCCTGGAGTAGTGCTGAAGGCTGCTTCAATGCCCTCGGGGGGTGAGTCTCATTTCAAGGTCCTTGGCAGATACAGAGGTTCTCAGCGGAATGCAGAAGGGGCTTTGTATGTGCCAGGGAAATCGTCAGCCCGGCCACAGAACGAGCCCCAGCTGGACGAGGATTTGGCTGCAGGGCAAACAGAGCTGGCTGCCGGAGGGCAAGCTTCTCTGAGCTGGATGGAACCTTACGGCATCGGGGCTGGTCTGCAGAACCTGGGGAACGCCTGCTACATGAATGCAGCCCTCCAGTGTCTGACATACACCCCGCCACTCGCCAACTATCTGCTGTCGCAGGAGCACTCCCGCACGTGCCAGCGTCGTTCAGAGCTCTGCACGCTCTGTGCTCTGGAAAGTCACTTTACTTGGGCCCTACACAGTCCCGGCCACGTGATCCAGCCCTGTCAGGCATTGGCTGCTGGCTTTCACAGAAACCGCCAAGAAGATGCCCACGAGTTTCTGATGTTCGCGCTCGATGCCCTCAGGGCAGCAGGTCTGCCTGGCCTCAACTGCGAGGTGGGGCCCACTGAGGACCAGCCTCTAAGCCATCAGCTAGCTGGAGGCCGCTGGAGGTCTCGAGTCACATGTCTCCAGTGCCGAGGCACTTCAGACACATGGGACCCATACCTGGACATTGTGCTGGATATCCAGGCCGCCAAGGATGTGCAGGAAGCCTTGCGGCATTTGGTGAGCCCGGAAGAGCTGGACGGGGACAACGCCTATGATTGTGCTGCCTGCCTCAAGAAGACGCCTGCCTCCCGCACACTCACCTTGCACACGTGTGGGGATGTGCTCATCTTGGTCTTGAAACGCTTTTCTGACTTCACGCGTGACAAGATGGCGAAGCCCGTGCACTATCCTGACTGCTTGGACATGAGGCCTTACCTGTCTCGGCAGAATGGGGGGCCGCTGGAGTACAGGCTCTATGCTGTCCTTGTGCACGTGGGCTTGCGTCGTGACAGAGGGCATTACCTGTGCTACGTGAAAGCTGGCAACGGCCGCTGGTATCAGATGGATGACGCGAAGGTCACTGCCTGTGGCCTGACTTTGGCCTTGAAGCAAAGTGCCTACGTGCTTTTCTATGTGCGCAAGGGTGAATGGGATGGCGCCAATGGGCAAGTGCCACGGGGCCAGGGAGCGCCAGGCTCTGGGCCTCGAGAGAGACACGCAAGTACCCCAGGGGAGCCTGCAAAACATTCCAACCTGGAAGCGGAAGAAGACTGGCAGCACTTGGAGTGGAGAACGCAGGAACTCAGCTTAGATGAGTGGAAATCCCTGCAAGAGCAGCAGCGGCCCAAGGGCTCCTTCAACCTCAGGCGAGTGGAGCCCGGCCTGCCAAGCACTGCAGTCCTGATTCATCAGGCACGATCCAGCGTGCAGCCGACGAGCCATCCCGCACCACAGGAACGCTCCTGGCAGCGCAGCTCAGCTGGCACGCCAACGCATCAGCTGCCCGAGAATGCCAGCCAGCTCCCCGGGCTGGCAAGCAGAGGCAGAGCCAGAGCTCCCAAGAGGAAGAACAAACACGCAAAGAGGACGCTCCTACAATTCTAGTCGCTTCCCTCCTGGCGGGAGCCTTTGCCGAGCCTTGCTTGGTGGTAGGGGAGTGCACATCCGCGGGGGTGGGCCAGCACCTGCAAGGAGATTGCGGGTGGCGATCTCATCCCTCAATAAAGGACATACTTTTCATGCGTGCATCAACAAGGAGAGACACCATCTTTCTTGGTTCATGCGTATGTTTACTGATGAATCAGTGGATAGAACACGCACACACACACTCAGGCACACACACATGCACACACGCAACATTGGCTGGACCTACTTGGTCTGGAAAGGGCATCGCAAACACGTTGTGGGGCATACAGGCAGCGAGCCCCATGGCTCCATCACGGAAAGCCAGATGGAGCTGAGAATCTATAGGGAATCCTCAGCCAGCTCTTGTCTTTGGAAACAAGGGCTCCCCGTGCACCTAGGCCTTGGGGAACCCAAGATGACAAGTTGTGAGTGGGATGAGGGGAACTCAGTGGGGCAGGGGATTTGGGCCTTCATCAATGCGTCAATGAATCAATAAATTCATATTGAAAAAGGAAACCAAGCCTTGTCTTCTAAGTCAGAGTGATAATTAGGAGTTCACTGTGATCACTGATCGAGCGATTGATCGATGCTTTGATAGGTGGAAGGAAGGAAGGAAGGATGGATGGATGGATGGATGGATGGATGGATGGATGTATTCACCATTTCTCCGAGAGACAGAAAGAGAGTCAGAAATGAGAGAAAGGGGAGAGAGAGAGACAGAGAGAAGAATGGAGACACTGAGTCTCTCAGGTACACTGGTTCTCTCGCCCATTCCCATCACAAGCTGAAGCGCAGAGGCAGGCCCCGACGGCCGAGCCAGTAGCTTCTTCTGGGTGTCTTCGTTGGCGGCGGGGAGCCGAGTCTTTGGGCCATGCTTTACTGCATTCCCTGGCCACAAGCAGGGAGCTGGCCGGAAAGAGGATCAGCCCGAGCATAGACAGGCACCTGTGTGGGTAGCCGGCCATGCAAGACAGAGGGTGTGGCCTCAAATCCTATGAAGAGTGTTTTCAGCGTGAGGGGATTTTAAGCTCTGCTGGTGGGATTGAAACGGAACCAGTCTCCCCTCCCCCCATATACATGTCTCCAAACCCTCACTTTCTCTTGCACACACGCACACACACAAGCAAACACACACACACTTTGACATGAAGTTGTACTTTCACCAAAGCTGCAGGACATCCAAGCGTTCCATCACACTTAGTTGTTGTTGTTTGTGAAATCTCTGGCATCAATCATGCCATCATCCCACGTGGGTTGCAATGTGGCCAGAGAGCGAGGTGATGATGCTAAGTCCATCGCCTCCCAGTGCTGTGGAGAAGAGCAGGTGATGTGAGAAGCCATGAGGGAGGCTGCCCCACCCTCAGCCCTCTGACCATTTCCGGACTTGAAGCTGATTGGTGGAGCTGGCCGGTGGGGGGCGGGTGCGCAGGTCGTGTAGGCTATATAAGGGTGGTGAGTGGAGGGAGACCTGAGCATCCGTCCCTGACCTGAGCAAGGTTGCAGAGAGCGGAACGCCAGCGCACAAGTCTCGGGACCATGGCCCCTGGAGTAGTGCTGAAGGCTGCTTCAATGCCCTCGGGGGGTGAGTCTCATTTCAAGGTCCTTGGCAGATACAGAGGTTCTCAGCGGAATGCAGAAGGGGCTTTGTATGTGCCAGGGAAATCGTCAGCCCGGCCACAGAACGAGCCCCAGCTGGACGAGGATTTGGCTGCAGGGCAAACAGAGCTGGCTGCCGGAGGGCAAGCTTCTCTGAGCTGGATGGAACCTTACGGCATCGGGGCTGGTCTGCAGAACCTGGGGAACGCCTGCTACATGAATGCAGCCCTCCAGTGTCTGACATACACCCCGCCACTCGCCAACTATCTGCTGTCGCAGGAGCACTCCCGCACGTGCCAGCGTCGTTCAGAGCTCTGCACGCTCTGTGCTCTGGAAAGTCACTTTACTTGGGCCCTACACAGTCCCGGCCACGTGATCCAGCCCTGTCAGGCATTGGCTGCTGGCTTTCACAGAAACCGCCAAGAAGATGCCCACGAGTTTCTGATGTTCGCGCTCGATGCCCTCAGGGCAGCAGGTCTGCCTGGCCTCAACTGCGAGGTGGGGCCCACTGAGGACCAGCCTCTAAGCCATCAGCTAGCTGGAGGCCGCTGGAGGTCTCGAGTCACATGTCTCCAGTGCCGAGGCACTTCAGACACATGGGACCCATACCTGGACATTGTGCTGGATATCCAGGCTGCCAAGGATGTGCAGGAAGCCTTGCGGCATTTGGTGAGCCCGGAAGAGCTGGACGGGGACAACGCCTATGATTGTGCTGCCTGCCTCAAGAAGACGCCTGCCTCCCGC